>NW_013667400.1:9437-16418 GCF_000517525.1 Limulus polyphemus
AATTGGAATATGAGGTGAAATTTATTTAATTAATGATCCTTCAAACAACCGAATTTGTTTTCATTGAATTAATCCTATTTTTTATTAAATTGTAATGTTTCATTTCCAAAGAAGCCTGTTGATCATCTACCAGTTGTAAAACAAATCCAGCAGAAAATCTGTTGTATAATTAATCTATCTATATCATAATTCAAAGAAAAGAAGTTCAAACATACTAAGTCAAGATTGTTAAAACAAATACTAACAGGTATTGGGTTTCTTTTGAATAATATTAACCAACTGCTCTGTATTTATGTCCCTCCATATTGTGTCCAGTTTGCTCTAAAGGTCTGACAATAAAGAAAAGCAGAAAGTAATATATTTAAATTGTGTTGAATATATATTTTAACAAACAGATAGTAAATTTCATGCCTTTTTAACACATATTCTTGAATGTATAAAGCCATGAACACAAGCATACTGAAGTTATTAAACAACTAAGAATTTATTCATGGATTCCCATTTTTTAGCACTTGACACATATGTAACAGAAAGTAACTCCCCCAAAATACTTAAAACTGCAAGGGATCATTTTAAAACATATCCTATAATGCCTCAAATAAACATTGCCTTTCTCAGTTTTGTGTCTGTAGCTTTAATTTATGTTTTTCATTGACAAGACTTTTTGTTGTTAAGTTTAACCTTTGTTAGCTAGTAACTTATTTTGATGGGTCATATCCATTATAGCATTTCAAGTGTGTTGTATGAAGTAAAGGTTCCAATACTAATGAATCTTATTTTTCTGCTAGATATATATATATATAGAAAGAGAGAGAGAAAAGAAAAACAACTGCAGATATGTAGTTAGGACAGTTAATGTGAGTGAGCTTTGGTGAGAATACAAACTTGTTCATCAGTTACAATAGAACATATGAACAATTATGTAATAACTTGTATGAGAAGAGCTGCTAATATTCTACAGTGATACTTATAATAAACAATAAGTAGTCTTATGAGTAACAGACAAACTACAAACATTTTCTATGACTACTCTGCCCTAGGTCATCAGTTACGTACCATTGCTGCTAGTGGTGTTTTCGGCCCTTAACTCAAGAACACCTGATGTGGTTGGGCCTACTTACTAATATTGTAAGCAATAAAGCAGAACTCACTTTTAAAGCTTGTAGCATGCCTATCACATTTAGCCAATGTAGTTAGTGCTATTTAATAAAGTTGATGTTCAATATTAATCTTGCTAATTCTATAATTAAAGTACATATTGAATTATTTAAATTTAATACTGTAAAGTTCTACAAATTACAGACACTTAATCAAACATGCATCTTATTTAGTATGTGACAAGTTCTAGCTAGATGTCCACAGAACAATAGCACAGCCTCTCTGAATCTATCAATATGTTTGAGGGTAATGAAAGTTATTCATATCCTGTAGCAACATTAATTATATGATTAGTACTAAAACAATGACTACACCAAACATTACTTTTGTGGAACTGAATAAAATGATAATCTTGAAAGGTTAAATGCTTAAGTATGTGTCAGAGTATATATGTCCAAGATGAAGAAGGTTGTTTAGATTCAGTATTGACTATTCTAATTATGCACTTGATACTGATTATGTAATTTAGATTATTTATATTTAATCAATGACCACATTGTGGAACTTAATAAAATTACAACTTTGAAAGTTAGAATTGTTAGGTTGTGCTAGATTATGTAAGGGAAGGATAAAGAAAGTTATGCATTATCTGAAGTTATTATGTCAATTTATGAGATCAATTTTAGTAATATCCATCTTGAAGATTGTATAAAAAGTAGTAAAATTGTCAGTGTTATAAATTTTCATTAAAATCAGTTGTTACTTACTGCAAAATTTAATATAGCTATGTGAGTGACCTTTCTAAAGCAAATTTGCCCAACTTTGAGCCTTGTAAGTGGTGGGCGGGCTTTTGAAGAGAACCAACCATGGGTGACCAATTCTTAAAAGTGGACAGGCCATTTAAGAGAACTTGGCATAGAAGTTGAGGAAAGTCAGAGATAACAGATATAGTTTTAATTATCTTTGGTGTGATAAAGAATTAAGATTTGTATAGGAGTATGTAAGGTTAGAATAAAGAATGTTATTTATATCCTGACTATATAAAATATGTGATTTATAATTAATCAACAACTACACTGTGGTAAACAACTGATCCAGCATAACTTATGCTGAAGTAGATTAAAATGATAAATTTGAAAACTAAAATGGTTAGGTTTGCATTAGATTATGTAAGGCAAGGATGAAGAAAGTTATGCATAATCAGTAGCTGTTATATATAATCAATTTTTATACATGTAATATCCTTATTGAGGATTCTATGATAAGTAGCAAAATCTTTGATGTTATACACTAGTTAAAACAAATGGTACAAACTACAAAATTGAAAAAATGTTATTCATTATTGAACTGGCTTATGCTAATTGAAGGGGACATGATTTCTGTTGATTTAAGTCAGTACACTATTCTTAGTGTCTTTATGACAATCCACAACTGAACTTTCAGTCAAGCATGACATGTGTATAAGTAGAAGTATTGGCTCTTCTTGGATTGTTATAACCCAGTTCGGATTAGAATTCAAATCAAATTCGACTAAAAATGAATGAAAGAATAAAAACCTCAACTTGTATTAACCATGAAACTTTTACTGAATAAAGTGAATGCAAAAACAAAATTTACGAAGATAGAAAGTAATAAATACTCTCAGAAATAGTTGATCATTATCAGAACAACAAGCATGATCACCAAAGTTGCTTTTGGGTTTAGTTTTACACAAAATTTGGTATTTAAAAAAAAAAAAATTCTTCATCATTGGTTAGGCAAACCAAATTTGTGGTTCAAAATTGGTCCAATTCTGTAAAAATATTTATGTATTTCTAGAATAGATATGTAATTTTGATTCATTTGAAAAGGGCTCATTTTTGATAAGATGTGAGGGAAAATAAATTATATAACATTATAAGCCTACCTTACTTTAAGCATTCAAGCTGTTGAGTATAGTGACTTGTTCCTACTGAATACTCAGAGTTTTCATGTAAGAGTGTATATGATGAAACTTCAGAAATAGATGTTTTCATCATCTTATGTTATACAAATGCTTCAACTATGTATTTTTTTGCCTGCCTTATGGTGGGTTCATACTCTCTTTCCTTATAAATTTTATATATTATAACATTGCAAACCCTTTTTTAAGCCAAACAAGAGGGAATCCCCAATAGCTGTACCACTTAAAGTTTTTTTAGGCAGGATTAAAGGAAATTAATTTATGAGACTTTTTGTTTTTCCTTTTAATTTGCTATATTCTTTGTGCACCGGCAATACCAAGCATGGAGTGCGTGTATACTGAATTTGATTTTATTACTCATCCGGATGTCTACGAGCCTACCCTCAAATTGAAATTCTTTAAGGCAGGTTTAGAGTAAATTAATCAATGAGACCTTGGGCATGGTCAAATTCGTCAATTGAAAGGGTTTGGTCTCCTGAGTCCAATGACATAATTAGATCTGAAATTGGTCAATAGATGATGAAGCTATCAGTTAAAAGTTTTTACTTTAAAAAAACTCGGAGCTATTCTATGAGCCATTATGCTGTTACTAAAAATCATAAACTTTTTGGTAGGAAATGGTACAAAAAATTAAACTGCTAAATAAACAAAATCAAAAACACACATTAGCCAAAAAATGTTTTGAGATGTTGGTAACAAATATAAGAAAATTCATTTTCACTTTGCAGTGAAAGAGACTGAAAACTAGGACTTTTATCATTTCTTTGGTTGGACTAGACATGCCAACTTTCTAGTTTAGTTTTATTGTACAATTTAACTCACTGGTAAGTCTCTCTCTCTTTTTTTTGTTTTTGTTTAGATGTACTAATGTACCTAATGTTTTTAAGTTTTACTTTTTTTCTTCACAAAATCTTCTTCATAGATAATTGTTTAAATTATTAAATGTATAAATGTTATTAAACTAAATTAAGTCATGTATTTCTTTACAGCTTAAGAAATCTAACTGTAGGAGATCCTAAGAATTTCAAGTAAGTAAATAGACATATTTGTAGATGCTTAACATACTAAACCTATTTAGACAAAATTCCTTTTCAACAGATGTTAGTACTTTTGTATTCTCTTAATAATGATATTGATAACATGAAGAGAATCATTTTGTCAGTGAATACACATTGAAACATAAAGCCTCATTATTATCATTATTTATTTGTATAAACAATTTCAATATCTACTTTTTTGAATTTCTGATGTTCATATAAACTGTTATAAACCCTTGTGAAGAAAATTACATGTAAAATCATGCTTAACTTTTTTTCTGTTGTACAGTAGGGTAAGAATATTTGTGTTTAAAGGCTTGCTGAAACATTGAAAATAGTTATCTCATCTGTTTTTTTTTTTGTAAATTTGGATATTGGTATGAATGTATATTGGTTATGTCATGTTAAATATATATATATACATGACACTTATTTTAAAATTGTGGATTTGACATGACCTGTTGTTAGCAAAATAACACTTATTTTTTACTATTCAAAACATCTTTTGGGTAATAAATTTTGATAAAAGAGTTAGCACAAAAGATCATATATAAAGTGTAATAGACTTAAAATAAGACCCAAAACTTGAGTGCTTTTGAATAGTTTCTTTTTAAGGTTTGTAGGTCATTAAAACAGTCATAAGCGGTCGTTGAGTTCTATTTGAGGTCGTTAGTTCCTACATGAAGAATTAGGTATCTTACAGTCTGTGGCAGTAGAGATATAGAGTCTAAAAGGTCAAGTGAAGTGGCTTCACTAATAAATTTATTTAAAACATGTTTGTCTTTAATGTAAGAAAGGTGTTAATACAGGTATTTAATAATGATTATTTTTGGGTAATCAAGTTGAGTTAAGCACTTTTTAACAAACACTTTTTTTTTCTGAATTTCCTTTTCTACTGAAAAGGTTATTAGGTATAGAAGCCTTCCAATGAATCTATGAAAACATGTAAAATCTATGAAGCCTATATTTTGAAAATGATTCTGTTGTTTTTTTTTAATGCGTGTGAAAATGACCTATAAAGCCTATATTTTTACAACTGACCTAAACCATATGTGTTTGTATTTTTATGTTTTTTGCATAAGGTTATGTTAAAGCATGACTTTGGAGAAAATGACAAAGTTCTTCACTGTAACAGTAAACAAAACCTGTAACAAAAGCCTGATAAATTGATCAGTATTATTTAGGAAAACATAAGAAACCTATTCTGGTCTTAATAATATTGTGATTTTCTGTGCTTTTGAATTTGGAAAATTGGTCGTTTGCCAATGAAATTGGGCAGAAAATCTATATTTTTCTGACCAAGCACCTATATTTTTATATTACAACCTACATTTTTAGCCTATGTTTGCATTAGAAATGTACTAGAAGGCATGTTGATCCTCTTCAGCTGAATAACTGTTAAGTTATAAGATTTTACATTTTACTATCTTTTCAATGACTCATTAATAGTAATTAAATTGTTGAGTAATACATAAAACAGTGACATCTTGCACTATTTAATCTTATAATTGGTAATAGTAACAGGTACTGAGTTTGATGATACTGTACAGTAGGCAATGATTAAGATTTGACACACTTTTAATTAGATTATAATTTTTAAACTATATATATATATATATATATAACTCTGTAATAATATATTGTATATATTATTATTCAGTGATTTTAAGTTTTCTAGGTCAGAAATTCTGGGTCTCTTTTATGTGTCATTTCAGCCAAGCTTTTGCATTTTCTTTGATCCAGCTGGTTTGGTTTTGAACAAAAAGTGTATTTGAAATGCTATAAATGTATTTTTATTGCTGAAAACCATGTGTTGAATCATGTACAGACACTTAGAGTGGTTTATGATCTTGTTGTGAATACTTTGCGAGTTGTTAATAATTTATTGATTTACTTAATGATAGCTAAATTGAAAATCTGACATATGTTTATTACTTTAAGAACTCATGTTCGTGGTAAAAAAGGAGCTAGCCTGAACGCTGGAGCTGATCTGCTTCACTAGTAAGTATTCAGAATAATTAAAAAAAAAGGAGTAATTGTTTCACTGTGCATACCATCATTACCTAAATGACAACTAGAGGATTTACTTCTGATATATACAAGGTTTTCCTTTTTTTTTACATGTAATCTCATCTAAACTAAACACAATTAACTGTTTTATATAATTTTTTAAACAATTTCCAAGTAATGAATGCTAATTTGAGATTAATATTTCTACAAATCAATACTTTTTAACTTGTCTTACGGCATACTTGCACATCTCATTTAAATACTTTAATATATTTATTCATACAGGATGTTTGTATGCATTGATATAAGACATTATGTATTTCTAGCCAGTTTGTGTTTAGACTTCATGAATTTATATGATACTTTTCAACTCTGATTCATGAAGTTTGCTTACTTTTGATTTTAAGTGTTTAGTAAAATGCAGAATTTTTTTGTCAAATGTACAAAAACAATTCCTACAAAAATATAAAAATTGTTAAGATTAGGAGATCTTTATGAACCGAGTGTAGGAAAGGTTATTCATAGAGATTTAATAATATTTAAAGTGGTTTCGTGTACTTAAGAAAGTATGTTCTACTCTGCAGAAATTTGTAGAGTAACAACATAAGTCTATTTACATGTATGTTATATACTATAATATATAATTCCTGGAAATTAGTAGGAAAGCCTCAATTTTTGACACATGAGAACACTAGAGGCCAATAAGACAGTTGTATAGAAGTGTTCGCTGCAAGACTAATTTGAATACAAGTTTTCTTCTCTCTCCTTCATCACTCTAATACTTTGTTACTGAGTGAAGCATTTGTGTTCTTACTTTTAACCAGGCCCGGCATGGCCAGGTGGATAAGGCGCTCGACTCGCAATCTGAGGGTCTCGGGTTCGAATCCCCGTCCC
>NW_013667400.1:16428-20019 GCF_000517525.1 Limulus polyphemus
AGATAGCCCTCATGTAGCTTTGCGCGAAATTAAAAAAACAAACAAAGAAAAACAAACTTTTAACCATTTATCTGGAGGATTTGACTTTTTTTTCATTCTTAAAACTGAGACATTATTACTCTAAAATACAGTAATGTATGAAAGTTTTAAATTTTGTATTTAATCTTTCTAAGTTTTAATATACGTAATCATTGAGCTTTGTGTTATATGAATCTAGATAAAATTTACCAGCATTTAACTTGTAATGATACTAAATTGTAATTTTCTTTTGTGTTTTGCAGTTACAAAAGCCAGTGGGAAGAACTACACAGAACCAGTGAAGAAAATGCTGAAGCTGCTGAAGTAGGAATTTTTATTATTCAGCATTTAACATAAAACAGTAGCCAGTAAAGATTAGTTATATTTTCAGGTTAATAACATATTAAAATAATTCCAAAGATTTAAAAGTTTTGAAAAATGTTCTAATAGAACACTAATTTTATTTTATAAGCCATGTTGCATTTTTCAAAACTTCATCAGGTTTGTTACACTGAACAATTATTGAATGGTTAGGAGGGCAACAAATGATCTGTTCTCAAAAATCAACAACCAGTAACTATTTTGTTCTACCCCCCTTCAGTTTTCAGTTTACTAAAATCTGTTTAATTAGCACTGTCACATAGTATATTTAACCTACATCCATGAGCTTATGTGTAAATTTACCTAGGATATTGGTGAGATTTCTGACATTGTGTGTAAATTTGGCCAAAATGAATCAACATCTTTTCACTGTGTTGCAAAATATTATTGCCTGCAAAGTTCTGCTACAACATTAGGCATGCATGTTAACATCCTTGATAACCAGGCAATATTGATGTGATTTGTTGACTAATTTTTCAACACAATATTTAAAATCTTTCATATCATGTGTTGTGCTCTTGGCCAATCACAGCAAATAATTCATACTAAATGGTAGAATTATAATTTTTGGCCCATTTCAAATAATGCATCATATATTTTTCTTTTATTGAAAACAAGACATAAATTGTCTTCCAAAATCAATAGTTTTAAGGATATGGTGTACAGCTAAATGCATATGACTGGTTTTTACTAATATCCTCTAGACAAGTTCTAATTTTCAATAGAATCATTACCAGAGTTTTATTTCATTCTCTTGAAATCCCTGACATAAAGAGATGGTTGGCCTTGTCTGTGAATATGAAACTGTGTGTCAATAAACTATATGGGGCTCTCGTTATAAATTAATAACCTAACAAAATAGTCCATTTTTTTGCTTAATACTGTTACTATATAGGCAGCTATGTGTTGTAAAAAAGAATGGTTTCTACTCTGTATGAAATAGGAAACTTTTTATCAGAGGTGAATATTTTTACATTTCAACTAAAATAAGAAAGAGCATTTGCCACATGACAAAGAGAAAATTGTCCTTGCTGAAACTGCTTAGGTGATGAGTCACAAAAGTGACTATAGGCTTTTTTACTTCTCAGTTTAGTGTTTTGAAAAGATTCTGTGGCTTAGTTCTTTCCCTTCAGCTTGGTTAAGGATTGAAGTTTATTACCCCATAACTATTATAGAGATGTGTAATCTGAGGATTGTAAATGGATTTGAAAGTGTATAAAATATTAATATAGACCAGTCAATTTCGGTCTACATGTATGAAAACTCACAAGAGAAATCAAGAACCTATTTTATAGTAAGACAAGTTTTACACACACAAAAAAAACTGTTAACATTAATGATGACAAAACCATCTTAAATGTTTTTCATAATATTGTTTTACAAATATTTAAGAAGATATTCAGAAAATCAATGCACATAAACTGCTTTAAAAGTTATAATAAAGGTAATGAAGTCTTAATTGCTTAAAACTTGAAATAAAATCTCCAGTAGGGATAATAAAATTTATATTTTCGAGAGTTATTATTCTATAAATAATTTTTACTCTTTTGCCCCCAACTATTTTCTGAAACCTGGTATTGCACAATTAGAGCCATAGTAATGACACAACTAGGAGTTTAATGCATACTTTTTAAAAATTGAATTGCAGTTTGTTTGAATATGTTATAAACTATATGGTAATCATTGGATAAAGCCAGAAAGTTTTAATAAATGTTTATAAAGCTTTGGTAGTGGGGGGTCCATTTTGTGGAATTTCTCAATCTGTTTTACAATATTCTTTTATTTGTAATGATCACTGTGCATACCATCATTTCTCAAATGGCAATTAGAGGATTTAAAGATATATTTGAATATTAAATATGACTATTAAAATAGATAAGTTTTATAATTTTTTATTAAATACTTTGTTGTTAGTTTAAGCCTTTAGATTAACAGAGAAATTAAGTAATAATAAGCAGTATAACACACACAGTTAATGATTATCTTACGTTTTGTACTTGTGACATTTTGAATGGGTATTGATTATCTGGCATTATTACTTTCTAGATAAGGATGAGAAATTTGAATTATTAGCAGATAGAAATATAAAGTACTTCCATTCCCTGCTGTGAATATACTTCTGCTAGTCTGTGTTAGGGATGGAACAAATAGAAGTTTTGGTTGGATGTGAGATATCTGCCTCCTGATATCCAATTGGATCAGATAATAGATGTGGCAATATGTATTGAAAATGTGTCCCACTTATGAGATAACACTTGATTATAGTATAGTTTTAACTCTCTCAACACACGCTCAGTCAATTTGACCGACCACATGACCTCTTTGTACTCGTTTAAAGTCTTTATAGATTTAATACTTCTAACTTTCAATATAGTGTATATATCTTCAAAAAATTTGGCAGTCTTTCAGTTAATATTATAAGTCTTTCACATATCAAAAAGCATATTTTTTAGTGAAGTATTTTTAATAAAATGAAATAAAGATTTGTCCATGAATATATTGAGTATTTGTTTTGAATTGTTCGTGTGCAAAGTAGTTTTCATGTTAAAATTAAAAATACTTTTCTTCATTTCAAAAACCTCAAATTTCCTTTGTGTAATCCCTAAAACCTCCTAAATGCATTTTACATGGGTTTTTTCATTAAAACGTTATAGTTTATCTGTTATTTTCTTTACCCTATATCAAAACGGGATCAGTCAAGTCGACCGACCTCGTAACCACCACAAAAATAATTAAAATAAACCTAAATTAACCTTTTTTTTTCTAGAATGACTTCAAATTGTAACATGAAACTACATTTGTTTATCCCAAGTAGATCTAAGTTTGTAACATTATACATCTATTTACAATTAAATTTTATTGTTTTATTGCCCTTTGAACAGTATCTAACTACTTTCCGTGCCATAAAAAGTTGTAAATCAATCAGAGAACTTGCAGGTCACTTTGCACTATCAAATTACATTACCCACAAGCTGCTCGCATGCATGCCTCATGAATTATGAACCATTTTAATTATATTATTATTATTACTTATTTTACCTAATCTAGTCTTAAATAACTTAAAAAGATCCATATTTTTAGATTTTAGTTAGTCTTATAATAATGAATAAAGAATAAATATGAAAAACAAGAAATATAATACTTAACTAATCTTCTTTTTCGTGCTGTCAGGTTTTTGTGGAGAGTTAACCC
>NW_013667400.1:20896-22771 GCF_000517525.1 Limulus polyphemus
TATTAGCTAAGATTTTATGCTATTCTAATTGGTGTAATGTAAACAAGAAGTAGTTTAATATAATTTTGAATGTAATACAATAAAACCTTGTGTCATGTGCAGTAAAGGATACTCGTGGCAATAGAATTAATCTAGTTGCTTCATCATTGGCTTTTAAAAATTTAATAAGGATGCACAGTTCTCTATCAGTGAGCTGTAATTGCTGTTTTAGTGAATGCAGCAAATGATGGCGTGAGACACTGCTTTACACTCCTGTCCTCCTGCTGAAACTATTGGTTGGATTGTTCTTACCATTGCTGTCACTGCTATTATGATCACATACAGTGGCAATACAACAGATGGGCATGATGTTTATATACACTACATAACAACTACCTGTATTATTAGTATTATGACCACTGGGGCTTCCACTCTTTAATACTGTGGAAAATCCTAATATATATTTAGAAGCTAGTAGAAGGCAACAGTGGATTAGGTAACGTATTAACTATCATGTGTGATGCACGTGCACGTTGTATCATGTCTGTGTAATATTGTGAGATAATTTATTGATGGAAGTTGTATCTGATTATCCAGTTCACTGCAAAATTAATATCCACCTGAATTGGATTTCATCACAAAATTAATATTCAGGTGAATCAAATTTCATTGAATAGTGTACTATGGAATTGGATCAGACATTTTTTCCATCTCCAGTATTCAGTGAAGATGATAGGAATGAATAAATCTTCCTTCTTTTTATCTTGATTTCACCTGTTTAATGTTTAATTGAGTGGTTGTAATTTGTTATAGTAAAAGCAAGAATAAATATTTTTTTCTTTTTTTTTCCAGGATGTGGCTTATCGTATAAGTGATTTGAACAAGTTTTGCAGACAAGAACAAGATTTGATGAAGCAGTTCAATTACCAACTCAGCCTTGCTCCTGGTCTTCACAGTAGTGTTATGAATCTAATGGGAAGAATAGGTATCTGTCTTTATGTCTTTATTGTGGAACTAATTTTCTGAAAACTGTGACAGACTGATAGTTGTCAGATTTACTTATAATATTCTAAACCTTCTATCAAATGCTTATATTAACCATTTATATGAAGACAGTAAAACTTGTATATAAGTGATGATTATTAATTTATGTATGCACTTTGAAATACTTAATGTAGCATGATTATTGCTCTATATTTTAAACTTTTCAGATGAGATAAATATATAACTTTATAAGTACCTGAAAATGAGCTGCAATGAATTATTCATTACTTGAAGGTGTCCAAATTCAACAAAACATACGGAGTTGTGGTATTTTATTCAATTTATATTCTTATCCATACAATTTGGTAGCTAAGATATGCTGTTTATTAAAGTTATTTTAAGACTAAAAACCATTTCTAGCAATGTTGCTACTGTGAGTACTTTCCCCATCTTCAAAGTTTTTAATTGGTAATCTCTGTTTATGCACTTGTTAACAGCAGAATGGCTTTATAACAGCCTTCCTTCAAAAGTTTGAATTAATCATCCATATTTTTGCACTAGTTAAGAGAATGCTCAGAACTCGATAAAAAAACAACTTGTAAAAAAATTTTAGAAATTTAACAGCAAACCTATTCAAAACTCAAATAAAAGCAAAACATGTTCAAACATGCTTATTACACATGCATTATCTTTAAAATATAAATATGCAACATATTTTTTTTTATCAGAATAAAATGACATAAGCAATATTCTGAAAATTGGCTTTTAAAAATCATTTTGATGCTACAGAATATATGAAAATTGAGATTTAAAAATATTACTGTAGAAAAAATTTATTGCTAATTTCTAACAACATATACACATACAGATTAACATGCATCCATAAGAGTTGCTCGTAGTAGGCCTTATATC
>NW_013667400.1:23234-27302 GCF_000517525.1 Limulus polyphemus
TTTTCTTTTCTTCTTTGTCTTTATGCAATAGATGGACAGACATTTGTTTTCCCAAATGACATTATTCTTCCAAAAGAACATGTTAAAATTGACAAAATATATAAAGTTGTGGTATTTGAAGCTGTGATCTCAAACTAAGGAGTATTGGATTAACATTGGACAAAACTTCCTCGTAAACAACATTTTCAATAATTGCACCTACAGGGGCATAAAATTTTAACCAACTGAATGACCGTACCCTGGAAAGAGCTATTTAGACCTGATCATGAGAAAAAATTGGCTCAGCTAAGTGTAACTCTAAGAAAAGAACATCCTTTTTCCCAAGTTATATAATTGTAAGATTTTTTAGCAATTACCTTTAGAATTTTAATAGTTGAAAAATGATAAAGATTACAATTCTTTTTTTTTTACTATTATCTAACTGGCTGGTACAGTGATTTAAATATGTTTTCTAGTTTATTGATACATGTACTATTATTATTATTACTTTTGTTTTTTAATCAGATATAGTATAAGAATGTTAATTAATTTTCTGCAAGTGAGTTACTAGCATTAGTATTAATTTATCAAAAAATAAGTTACAAGAACTTGTATATTATTAAGTAAGTAAATATTAAGGATTATAATATTATTTTTCTGGTAGGTGAGTTACAAGGATTATTTGAAGAAGTGGAATCCTCATTGCTAAATCTAGAGAATGTTTTAGAAACACAAGCTCTCCAGGAGAAACAGCTTGACCACCGGTTTCAGTTGGCTTTGTATAAAGAAAAGAAATTGGCAGCATTTGAAGAACTTAAAGGTTAATTTCAGTGAAATATTTATAAGAATGAAAAATAACTATTCATAAATTCATTATAAGTATTAGTCTACAGATTAAGAAATAGAGAATTTTCTTTTATTTTAAGATACTATTTTCTTAGTTATATTTTAAGTATTTTTTCTTTAAACGCTTTCCACAATTTTTATACATATACATTTGCCTCCACTTAAATAGTCAAAGAAATGGTTATGTGGAAATTTTCTTTAGACAATCAAGTGAAACAGGCTAGTCTTGACAAACTCAACCTAAACAATGTTGATTTTAGTGGAGATTTTCTACAGGTTTTTAATTACACTTAGTGATTTTTGTTTATAAGTGGTTCCCTTCTATACATTTTATATTAGTATTTAGTTGGTTGGATGTAACTACTAATTTTAACTTGACAACTTATCCAATTATTCTTTTTTTAATGATGTTTTTGTTTATTTGATGTATTTCTGAGATAGTACCTGATTAGATTACTCAAAGGAAAGACTAGAGATAATTTACAAATTATTCAATGCTCTCAGTGCTTGAAGTTTGGTGTAGGTTAGTTATAATCTTATGACTTATAGTCTTATAATAGACCTATAATCTTATAGTCAAAGTTTAAAAACAGTTAAGTTGAAATTGAATGAATATATGTATGTATATATATATATGGATCTTTCTGATCAACAACAAAAAAGGTAAATTCGAAGATGAAAGGAAGTATTTGAATGTTTTTCAGAAATATGCCTCAACAAATTTTTGACAATTTTGCAATATATAAAATTAGAAAAAGAACTAAATAAAATTATATTAATTTTTTCAAGTCAAAACTAGTTACTATTTAGTAATATTATTATAAGTTTCATGCAATTTGGTAAAGTGTTTCCATTGTGAGAAGGTAAAAATCCAGGGATATCAGTGATACCTTCCATGATCTAGAAAGGTGAGCAGCCAGAAATGTGTGCATGAATAGCATTTCTTGCATAAATTTGTGATCTTACATAATGATAAGTTTTTTTGTTTTTTTTCACCAAAAACTTCTCTCCTAACCAGAACCAGTGGTTGAACAACAAATTCTGGTTAACCTGGTATGAGTGCCATTTTCTTGCTGAAATCTGTATTGGCCAGTTAAGATTAAGGCTGAACTTTGAAGTATTAGCATTCTCATTATGATTATTCATTGCACCTTTTAGCCTAAAGGACTTCACAAGGTTTTCAATATACATTTTTTGCATTCTGATTTGAATGTGATCAGTTGAAAACATTTTGTGGTATCTCATTATTAAAATGAGACTTTGTTATTTTAATTTACAAAAAATTTTAAAAATTAATTGTCTGTGATGTTTTTGTAACTTTACTTGTACAGTGATAGAAATAATAATGATGATAACAATTAAAATACAAGACCAAAAAAAACCTTGAAGTACCATCAACTATTTCAAGATGTAATGTTAAAAAAATGGTTCTTTTAATTATAAAAGCTATTACATATATATACCATTTTTTCAATAACAAAATTATGACATTACAAACAGTTTTGTGTAATGTTTTAAGAATTAATAATACTTATAAATGTGAAGTTGTAATGGTTTTGAGCTTTAGAGCTATCTTTATCATAGTGAATTTTTATATAGTATATAATATAACTTAAGTCACTGTTAACTGTTTACCAGTTAAACTTGCTCAGGAACATTCTAAGAAGGTTCAAGAGTTTGAGATGAGGCAGCAAAAAGTTTTGAAAGAAAGACAAGAAGCCTTCCGAGAAGCTTTTGAAGAAGAAATGCAACACTACAAGATCCATGGTCGTGTAGAAAGTATGTCGTTATTTTTTTAAATAACTTCTATAAAGCCAGAGTACCAACTATTATAATAAAATACCTGTTGTTGAGGAATATTTCAACGATGACGTGACATGATATAACACTGAAGGATTTGTTGATTTAATTTTGTTAAGGAAAAGTTAATTCCAATCTCTAATTACAAACTAGTATAAAACGTTTTTTTGAAACTTTTCATATGGGTCAGGTTATAGCAGTCTTATTTGTTAATATTTTCAACACACACACTTGTACCAGTTACATGTTAAATTGGATCCATGTGGTACCATAATAATAGCCATAAAGCCAAATATTAGTCATACTCACTTTATACATTTATTGTTATTAGCTTAAAGTATTTTTTGTTAAATAATATTTCAATTAGATTTTAGTTACAGAAGTATCAATATTAACTTTCAGTGTAAATACACATACAAAATATTTCTGAAAAATTCTGGCCTGTTGATATAACCTTAACCTAAAACCAAGAGAATTAATATTTGGCAAGTACCATGGTTTTATTACAATGACTTGGATAGGAAGTTAGTACTCTCTAATTATCCTATTTGTTAATTAAAAAAATAGCATATTAGTGGATAATTGCTTAGTCTGTTATGCATGATATGTTTTAATATTAGTGGTAATTAATCTATCACTTTGTATAAAAAAAAAAGACTAAAATTACTAATATTTCCAAGTTTATCAAATTTAACAAATACTGCAATGAAATTAAGATGATATAAAATCAAAATAATCCACTCAGTATCTTATTGTTTTGAAGTAACTGAATATAACAGTGTGATTAAATGTTTTGTGACCAAGTTTTTTCACTTAAAGGGGAGAAACATATTTAATGGTTTATAGTGTATATCAAGAAAATTTTTATATTTGAACTGTTTTTCTTCAATTTTCTAAAGGATTATCAAGCACTGGTAGTGCAGGGCATCCTTTCGGGCTGGAGGATGTGGAGTTGGAAAATAATGAGGTGGATCAGTCAGCACTTGATGCTTTTCTTGCTGAAGAACTTTCACCAGGGAGTAAAGGTGCATAAGTTTACTTGCTATATAAAATGCCCCTTACTGATTTGTTAAATTTCAGTAAAGAAAGAAAAATGCTGCTCCTTTTCGATTCATATATTAGACGAAATATTAAACTTTTTTTGACACACTTAATTTGACTACATCATTCTTCTAACAAAAAATATGCATTGCGTCAGTTGAGAATGAGGAGTACAAAATATTAGCTGTGATATTATATTTTTAATTTTAAAAGTGATTATCTTTTACTAACCTAGATCTTGTATCTTAGGAACAGTTTTTAGCTTATTTTATGTCAGAGTTGTCTGTCTTGCTTGTTTGGTTTAATACAAAATTATAGTATTCCTTCTAAGTGGGCCCAGCATGGCCAGGTGGTTAGGGCACTCAACTCGCAATCTGCGGGTCGCGGGTTCGAATCCCCGTC
>NW_013667400.1:27542-35775 GCF_000517525.1 Limulus polyphemus
TACACGAAATTCAATACAAACAAACTTTCTAAGTGTTTTCACAATGGTGATAATGAAGGTTTGTTTTCATGAACTTTCCTATTATTTTGATGTTCATATAGATGAGCTGGACACTGACAAAGATGAGCTGGACACTGACAAAGATGAACTGGATACTGTCAAAGATGATCTGGATAAAAGAAACAAGGATCATGATAACCAAACAGTAACAAGATGAAAATTTATAGCTTTAGATATTGCATAGTTTTGTAACACCCATATACAGCAATACATACAGATACTGTTACACTGTATTAATCTTATTAAGTGATCAGTCAAAAGTTTTATTGGATTAACTGTGCATGGTTTAATTTTGTAGCATTAAGTAATTGTTGCTTTATTTTGATAGTTTATATAAAGAAAAATATACTGTAAATTTACATGATTTTGAAAAATGTTCATTTAATATTCATGATTGATATTTATACATTTGATCTACTTTTTTAATAAGTAGTGTTAATGTGTATATTTTACAGCTGTTATATCACAGATACGTGAGGCAAACCAAAGGATTACAACATCATAGATAAACATATCTTAGTTGAAGTTTTAGTTGTTGCAAATTTTTCAGGAATGAAATTTTTTGTACATATATACCATGTAAATATTAATTCTATATTGTAGTTTTCTCAAAATTAACATTTAAAGCTATGATACATTCCAAGTTTTTGGTACACAATTTTGTTTTTTATAAGATGCATCTGTTCTTAACTTATGATCATTGAAATGGTGCACAAGTAAAACTAAAATGATCAAGCTTTAATATGATTATGTTCTTTTAGCATAAGCTATGGAAAAACCTAAATAGGTTTTGAAGACATATTTCAGTACACTTTGTGTTGATTTTTATGTTTGTTATAACTTGGTTAATAACATACAAAGTTGTTAAAAATAACTTCAGAAAAGGCTATGTGGGGAAAACTGTAGAAATTAATCAAAACATAATTTATTATAAGCTTGTTAAGTATAATCATTTGACATTGGGTCCAATAAAGAATAGTAATAAAGTGTTTTGGATATGTACATTCATTTTGTGCTCCTGTTTCACTCTGGCAGTGATTAAATTACAAGTGTACATGTTGTGAACATATTTATATTCTAGGAAATACACTTCATAAGTATTCTCTACTGCTCTTACTCTCTTGTATATACACATAAACAGATCTCCGATACTAGACATCAGTCTGAATCAAATACAAGATAAAGGACTATTTCTGCTATGGAAAACCTGCAAGAATGGTAACCATTGTTAGCAAAACATTAACATTGTTTCTCTTGCTGTGTCTCCTTCTGTTATGTTCATAGGTTGTTTTGTAATTGAAATAAAACCAACTATTCATAGCATAAATAGTATGACATTCTTAGTCATAAATTACTAAACACTATTAAATGTAGGTTGAGTAGGCTTGATCCATTGATACACGTTTTTATAAGGATACATTTATTTTTGATATCTAAACCACAATACTCTTGTTTCAGTTGAGTTAACTGCAGTGAATGACCAGTAATATGCCAACATCATTTAATACTTCTAAAATTTCAACATGGTTAAAGCTAAGAAAAAAGTTTATAATCAAGCAGTGAAAATTGAGCTCAAGATATTGCTTTACATGATAGGAAAAAAAGGTGCAGTTCAAGACACGTTTGAGTACTTTGTTGCAGTAAGTAGGAGCTTAAAGAGTAATATGATATGTGCATGGAATTTGAACAGGTAGTTATAGAATTAATTAAAGAGATTTGTCTATAAGCAAAACTTTCAGCCACAAAGATCACTATCTGTTTGAAGAATGAACGATACAATGAGCTATAGGTCGATAAAACAAAGGTTGAG
Organism: Limulus polyphemus; assembly: GCF_000517525.1. NCBI lineage: Eukaryota > Metazoa > Arthropoda > Merostomata > Xiphosura > Limulidae > Limulus > Limulus polyphemus. The sequence continues at coordinate 29,413 of NW_013667400.1, forward strand.
CTTTTGGAAATTGTAACTTTAGGAGATTTACTGTGTGGATTTTGATTATTAGAAGTTTTAAGTAGAGTGTATGAGTGAAGCAGTGGGTCTGTAATAGTGGGGGAAATGATTTTCTGCTGAATATTGTCAAAATTAGTGGATTTTGAATGGGTTATCACACATTACCCAGTACACAATGTTAAATTGATTATAACTTTGGATTTCAATAGGATAATGATCCAAAACAATCTTTTCAACTAATTAATCTACTATTCAAATGATAATAAGAAGAGTCGTATATACTTTTTTCAACCACTAGGGCTATGGACTGCAATCATCAGGGGTTCTAATCTGTAAAAACTCAACAGAAACTAGTAAATCTGGATAAGGCACCAAACAGCATGCTTTTGTTTAGCTTTTACTGTTTAAAAATTATACTTATGAATGTCACTGTTTTTTAACCTTATGTCCTTATGTATATCAAGATTTGTATTAGTACAGCTGAAATGCAATATTAAATGATAACTTATTTTTTACAGAATGTCTGAGTTATGAGATGTTCAGACAGATTAAGACATTAGTTAGAGAAAAAAATCAAAATGAATGCTACTTAAAGCTTCTAACTACTAATAATATGTAATGTGCCTATTTAAAAATGTCACTGTTTAAGCTTCTGTATGTTCTGTTCCTATTATTTGAACAAAATAGCATTCACATGCAACAATAAAACATTATACATAAAGGGAGAGAGAACCAGAAACTGGTGTTACACGGTGTTTTTAAATAACAATGATGTCACTGAATAAGAACGATTCTATTCACTCAGTGGTTTATGAGCCAACAATTGGTATAAATAGTTTCAACTAGTACTTTGCATGTTGTAACTCCACTAGCCTGGTGAACTGTGGTATTGAGCATATGACGTTGTTGGCAGTGATGTCCTGCTCGGATTAATATCAAAGACATATAATTGGAAGACATTTCCTACAAGGATAGGTATCACATACAACTAACTGGAAAGTATGTCGTAATTTATCTGCACCACAGACAATTAAAGATATGATTGGGTCTTACATTTTTGTGTGATGATGTCATCATGCATTGCTAACACACAATGTTTTTTTTTTTTGACAGTAGGCAACGCAAACCACGGCAATCTTAGCTCCACAGTCCAACGTGCTAACGACAGGGCTGCATTGGGTCCGAGTATATTAATAACATATTTTGCACTTTTTAAATTAATTATCGTTTCATGGGGATGTTTTTTTTCGGGCATAGTAATTTTAAGCATTATATGTTGCAATTCCTTCCTGAAGAACCTAACAAAACTGCAACCACGTGCTTTCTATTTTTATTTTAGTTTTTCAGAGAAAGATAGGATCGTAAGTGTATTTTCTGAACTTTTACTCTGCAAGACTTGAGGAGTTCACAACGTATAGCCCAAGTGGAAATCACGATACAACTTTTTTGTTTATCAACGTTTAACAATAGTTTATGATGATAGAAATGGCCGTTTATAACAATAATCACTTCAATCCACTATCTCTGACAAAATTCTTACCTCGCTCTTTATGGTCCTCTAGTGAGTCAGTGGTAAGTTAGAATCCGGTGTACGATTCCAGCAGTGGACAAAGCGCAGTCGATATTAGGGACGACGAAATATGTTTAATAAATGCTACATATATAGCAAATCGAAAATATTGATAATATTATTCCACAAGCTCTCAAACGACTGTTATTTCTTATGAAAACCTAGAACATTTATTAAATAAGAGATGAATGAGTTACAGCAACTGATATTCCAGGATTGGTTGACTCTCAAACTGCCGATTTGTTAATATATCGTTCACTCCAGGTGGAGATACATATATTGAGTAGTTTTATGTTTTTTCCTCTTTCAGCATTCATTAAAGACCTGTGTGAAATCACTCAATTTCTCTGTAAGATTGATAAATAGGAGATATCAGAAGTAATTAGTGGAATTAATCGCAATATCGATGGCATTTTTGTTTAGAGGTTTTTTGCGTTGCTCATAAAAAACCATGTAACTAACAGAGTCGTGAATCCATAAACAATTTGTTGCATAAATAGTTTAGGGTGTGTATATGTGAAACCGATGTGATCTGGCCCCATCAATAATTGTACGGTTAAGACCTAATTTTCAAGTAAGTTACAACTTCTAAGTGAGCATGGCCAGGCAGTTAGGGCGCTTGACTTGCAATCTGAGGGTCGCGGGTTCGAATTCCCCGTCCCACCAAATATGCTCGCCCTTTCAGCCGTGGGGGTGTTATAACGTGACGGTCAATACCACTATTCTTTAGTAAAAGAATTGATTAACTGCTTTCCCCCTAGTATCTCATTGCTAAAGTAAGGATGGCTAGCGCAGATAGCCCTCGTGTAGCTTTGCGCGAAGTTCAAACCAAACAAATTAAGTGAGCATTTAATGTAATATATCATGCTAGTGTTTCTGATCCATGAGTTAATAAACTCGTTTAATATCAATTGAAAATGACTTTCAGCCCTGGCTTTAGTTCATTAATTTTTTTTTGCATACACGAACACTTCTTTCATTGTGTCCAAAGAAGTCTGCGTACAAGTGAGACTCTTAACAATGAGAACGAGGCTGAATAAGAGAATAACCGGTAACTTTTTCTAGGACGTTACACTACCTTTAAGGATAACATTATGTTTGTTTTAAGTCATGAAAACCTAATATTAAAGTACTTTTATTTATATTTGTAGTTTACTACGAAACACTACTTGTATTGTTTGCTTCATTTAGAGCAAAGCCACATTGGACTGTATGCTTTTCCACTGGGGGGGGGGGGAACCCACGTTTTGGCGTTGCAAGTACGTGAACTTATCGATGTCCCACCGGGGGACCCACAACTTATATATTAGACGGAACTGTAACATCATCATCTGTATACGCTCGTGCAGTCAACAGCTCTTGTGAATATTTTGGCTGACATTTTATGTGCTACATTTCATATGATATACAATTTATACTAGCAAATAATATCTGAAGGAAATTTAAATCTAAAGTGCCGATTCTTGAGCTGAGGTGTTCTATCACAACTATCACATGTTGAGTGATGCTACCAAGAATGAGTGGAATCGAGCTTCTCCATTTGTGATGAAAGAGATTGTAGTTACTGGTTGAAGTGGTGGTTTACATGATAGTGACTCATACAAATTGAGATAAAGTAGGATTTCAGCAGAACCTGTATCAACTGAAAACTTCACCTCACATTCGTGTAATTTTATATGTATGTATGAAGCCTTAGTTGGCCCTATGAAAGTTGTATCAACCACCTCGCCTGAAGAAATAAACAGACAGCTGTTTTTATTTTTTCCAGATTAGTGGCCAGATATGATCGGAGGCTCACTGGTTTAAATTAACAGATCTGCCAGTGTATATTACAAGTTTTCTTCCTTGAGCCTGTTGTTGTTTATTTGGCATATTCTGAGGAGATTTGGGTTCCTGTGCAAGCACAGAAAAAGGACAACAACACCAGGAATGTCTGACTTGCCCATAACTATAATATGTATTTATTCTGTGATTTACATTGATTAATACGCCTCTCTATTTGCATTACTGGCATAGCAAATGCTATCCCTACTATTTTGTTTGCATTGTTTTTGAAGGATTGATATTAGCCATTCCCAAAGTTGTTCTTTAACTTGTGAACTTTTAATTCCAACAAATATAGGGATAGATTTTTTATTGTGTCGAAATGCTGATGCAACTCTGCAACAGTGGCCTCCCAGCTGTAGAGTTTATCAGGCTCCTACTACTGGACCATCCAAAGTAAGCAGCAGACACCACGTCAGTTATACGTAGATCTAGGAATTCCATGCAGAAAGACTACTCAAGGAAGTTATGTAAATCTTCCTTTGCTGACCCCTTGAAAGATGGAGGTGTAATATGTTTCATCTCACTGCTCCCTGCATGTTGTAACAAGGACGACTTGGCATCATTTACGTTTTTCTGTTGAAATGACTTTGGGACTGGTATTAGTATAAGCATTTGCTTCTCTTCTACTTTAGGAATTCTTACATTCTACATAATTTTCAATTCTGCTTGTGCTTGCTCAAGCGATACCAATGATATTTCTATTCACAAGTTTAGGTTGGTACAAAGTGTCAGTAGTCTTCTTCTCATAGCGAGAAGACTCGTGGCATATCCAGGGTGCATTAAATGTGGGTTGTAATGGCAAATCACATGCTTACTGTTACTGTTGCCACGCCTCTGGAAGGCAGGTAGTGGAAGATTAGCAACTTGGTATGCCCATTGTAGATCATATCTGGCTGTTCTGCGATAACATTATTTAACACATTCAAGTAGTGGAAGATTAGCAACTTGGTATGCCCATTGTAGATCATATCTGGCTGTTCTGCGATAACATTATTTAACACATTCAAGTAGTGGAAAATTAGCAACTTGGTATGCCCATTGTAGATCATATCTGGCTGTTTTGCGATAACATTATTTAACACATTCAAGTAGAAATTATTATCATTCTTCGCCGGCTTATAAAAGGTATACACACCACAACAACTGTTGTTGTAGCAAATTACTTATATAAATAGTGTTCTGACCACTACTGTGTTTGTTGTATCCCAGCTGGCCTCAAGAGCTCTGGATGGATCGAAACGCGTCGTCAGCAATGGATATGACAAACACAGTGTGATTGGAATACTATTGTTGCGTCTCCGTTTGTTAATTGAATTTCCGTAACTTCGTTCCGACGAAACTTTAGCGACACAAGTCCTTACTTAATAAAACTGGTTTATTCTTTCTGAATATAACTTTACCGATACACTTATTTTCAACAGTCGCTAAAACAAACGCTATAACAACGAATGTAGTTTTTAAAAAGATAATAGGCCTAATACGAATGTTTTATGGCAAGTAAAAATTGTAGTAATTGTTCGCCGGTTTGTACAAAAAGCGTACACGCATAACAACTGTTATTTAGATGCTTGATTCTCTGTCATTTCAACACTTCATCTGAACAAAATGGAGACAGTTAAGATTTCGCATACAGATATATAACAGTCAATCTGAAGCCAAATTGAAAACAGCTTATCGTTTTAAAATTGTAAGTTTGTTTCTTATCTAGATATATCCAATATGTAGGTACAAATTAACAAATCTATTCGGGCAAGTATATTTTGCACTTAAAAACAAAACATTCATGAATTGAAATTTAACTCAAATGATCCAGTTTTAAAATATCAATGATCTAGTCAAATATTACATGTCTATTAAATTTTCTGCCATAGTTTCACAGACGAACAAAAAGAGTCAAACTTCAGTCAGAAGACCTCTTATGTAAATGTCTAATTAAACATTTATTAATTTACAATAAAAGACCTAAAACAAACTTAGCTAGTTCATATTCATAAATTTATATTATAGTATATTTCTAAATATTTTAAATATATCTCTTTATGTCTTATCCTTTCTAAAATAATGCTTTGTTTTCTATGCCTGTTTTATTCAGTCCGTCCATGGAAAATCACCGTCATACATACCTTCCTGAACACTAACGTTAGTGCATACTGGATCAGTTCTCTTTACTCATTGGACATTAACCTTAGAATATGTGATGGGGTTCATATATAATCGTATTTAAAGTGCATTTTTCTAAACTACTTATTCACCAAATTGCTTGTTGGTTGTAAAGTCATTAATTTCCACGAAAGGGGCCCAAAGCTGCCTAGTGGCGTCATCTGTTTTAACTACTCCCACCAATATACAGTAGTGTGTTGTCTGTCAGTCAGTCAGTAGTCACTAAAATGACGTCACATAAGGGACGCTTAACGTTGCAATTTGTTCTGTTGTGACGTCAATTAAACGTGCGCATGCCACGAATCACGAAGAATTTTGCACTCTGTAGGCTACAACAGAGCATGACTTATGAATTTCAAAAGCAATAAATAAAAATATTTCTTACTCTTAACATTAATTTTGTTTATTCTTGAAACAGAACACTTTTGGGGATCCTGCGAAAGTACATCTAGTAACATATGTGTGTGAATCACAGAAAAAATAAATATACACACGATCAATAATGCAATTAATCCCAATAATTATTACTTATTTCTCAAATGCTGATTTAACCAAAACTGTGATTAGTTCTTTACGCAGGTTCTTACAAGAAAAAACATAGAAATCCTCAATATGATACTGTTACGTCTCCGTTTGTTAATTAACTTTCCGTTAACTTCGTTCCGACGAAACTTTAGCGACACAAGTCCTTACTTAATAAAACTGGTTTATTCTTTCCGAATACAACTTTACGATACACTTATTTTCAACAGTCGCTCTATAACAAACGCTATATCAACGAACGTCAACAATACTTCTAACTGCAG
>NW_013667400.1:36051-38369 GCF_000517525.1 Limulus polyphemus
CCCTATATCTAGTAATCTCCCGACAATTCCCGAAGGTTCGAGAGAACGAGTCACGTGACCTCGCTGACGCAACAATACAATATGCAAACCTCACTGGTAGTAAACGGTATAACGATAAGTTGAGGATTAGATGATGAACTTGTTCACATTTTGCTCTTTCTTCAGTAATGAAGGTATGATTTTTGAAATAATTTAGGTTTTTAGTCTTTTCATTCTTCGAAAAATTAATTAGGGGCAGTTCACCTGTCAGACTGTAAGTGATTATTATATTTACATGTGGTTATTATCGCATTAAAGTGAATGTGGCAACTAATAGTAATTAACCTATCAGACTATATGCGGCTATTATCCTGTCAACCAGAATATGACTTACACTCCCCCTTTTTTACACGTTTTTATTATAGTATTATTACGTCTCTGGTCGTTTGTTACTTTCCAGTATAAATTCTTCCCGAGGAACTTCAGCGATACAAGTCCTTTCTTAAATAAAACTAGTTTATTCTTTCTCAATACAACTTTGCAATACACTTAATTTCCACAATCACTTTAACTTAAACACACGCTATAATTCACAACGATTCACGCACTTTACTTACGGTCACTACCGCTCGCTTGACTCAATTATCTGTCTCTATATCTCTCTTCTATCTATCTGCAATTATATCTCCGCTTTACTTGCCGGGCTCATATACTAAAATAGAGGGCGCCTAGAAAAGACTAGAGTTGCCAGGAAAAGTTATGATCCTTCTAGAAACTCATGACGTGTTACCAGCGTCACGTTACTTCCGCTGTCGTAACAGTATTAAAGTGAATGTGGCAACCAACCTACCAAAATATAAGTGGTTATTATTCACTCAAACAGAATGTGACTTACTCCTCGTTTATTTACATTTGGTTATTATAGTATTAAAGTGAATGTGGCAACTAACCTATCAAACCATATGTGGCTACCATTCTATCAAACAGAACGTGACTTACACCCTTTTTTATTTACCTGTGGCTATTATTACATTAAAGGGAACGTTGTAACTAACCTATCAAACAATAAGTGATTATTATTCTATCAACCTGCTCAATGGTATTAACCTATGAATTCATTTTTTGCACTATCCTCTCAATTTGCTTGAGGGCTCTTGTGACTATTCCTCGAAAATTTAGTTTTCATGAGATTACCACTCAATTTGCGTAACACAAAGTATTATTCTGTGAATTTATCTTGATTTCCAGTCAGTCAGTTTTGATGTATACAATGTCTTAAGAGCTATTTATGATAACTATTTTGCCATGCTGTTGCAATCATTATCCTATCAATTCACTAATATTTGCTATCCTATTAGTCTATGCGTGGCTTCAAATCTGTATTGTATCGTTCATTTCAGATTTTCGCACAAAGCCACACAAAAGTTATGTATGTATAACTATCCCTAATTTGAAGTGACAGTTTTAAGGAAGAAAGCTAGTCAGCAACATCCACTGCCAACTCTTATATTAAAACAATCTTGAATAAGCAAATCAACAAACCACGTGACATTCACGGCGAATATAACATCGCGGTGGGACGGCATGTATCAGAACTATATTTTTGACATTGCTTGGTGTTTCGTTGTAGTGTAATACCACCGAAAATTGATCATTTTTGTGGAATGGTATGTAACAGTTTTCGCCCATGCAAAATATTCATACCCTCAGATTATAAAGATGTGTTCAGATTTGGGATTTCGAATTTCCAAGAGAGAATTATCTCTTGTAATTAATGGTATTAGAAAACAAAGGAATGTGGATCAACTTAGTTTACCAGGACCATTCAAAAATAAATCTAAAGCAAGTCATACCCTAGGCGTGTTTAGCAAAGTGAGGTGTCTTGTAGCAGGTGAGAATCCATGAACGAAAAGATCAACGGCAAAAGCTGTCCATGTACCCCATGCAACAGTACTAACATAACCAAGAAGGATCTCCGCCTGGAAACGAGACTAAAGGGTATGGGTTCACCAAAATAAGACTATTAATTATACCCCCTCGCATACTAGAAACAGCTAGAGAATTAATGGGTATTCCACACAAAGACATAATGGTCACAACACCGAATGCGATGCTTATAGATTTGTGTTTGATCGGACTGTTGAAAGCGGGTGCTAGGAACCATCGTCCTCGTCCATTAGATGGATTATGGAAAACAAACAGAGAGGAGTGGTGTATTTTAGACACGACAGTCTTATGACATACCTAATAACGTCTGAAGAAGGCTTGAATGGGTAATGAAGAAAAACTTTAATATAAGTTTAACATAACAGCAAATGTACAACTTGTACCTGATGATG
>NW_013667400.1:38822-45247 GCF_000517525.1 Limulus polyphemus
CATCATCAGGTACAAGTTGTACATTTGCTGTTATGTTAAACTTATATTAAAGTTTTTCTTCATTACCCATTCAAGCCGTCTCCAGCCATTATTAGTCTCAAAGTGGGTTCCTCGTCATCGAATTGTGACATACCTATTTACAACGGAACTTATGCCGCAGGGCTATTTTCAAGATGCACGGTCGTTAGATAGAGCAGGACCGGACGTTGCGACGTGAACTGCAATGACAGAGTAAGGCTCTAAAATAAATTTAATAGAACGTGCCCAACCCTCTGTATAACCAAATAATGAGATTTAATTGTCACTCTTTTAACGCACCCACCACTCAAAGGGCTGAATAAGATTTAGCGGTAACTGGACACGAACTGTATACCTTCGGTTCTATAGTCCAGCATGTTAACCACTACGCCACACTCATCAGTATATTGTGGTTATTGTTATAATCATACTTATCAACGTGTGGATAAAATGCAATTAATGTTCTTACGGGTATCGCCTTTTCGATTTAATGTAGTTGATTTATGACCTAATGAATGCCTTCATTATTACAAATTTACAGGCGACTGTTAGATGTTTTTAGTGGCCACCTCCTTATATTTTGTTATAAAAGTTGCTCACTAAACACATAACTGATTTTGCTAGATTGTCACTAATCTATCCCAGCTGAGTCGTTATAAGTTATTGAAACAATCTACAAGAATATACAAGAATACAAGTTGTTTTAGTTGTTATCATTTTCTGTTTAGAATTCAATGTACATATGTAGTTCGTTCGTTAGCATAATGACACCCCCCCCCAAAAAAAACAACACACACCCAGTTTTCTTATCACAACATTTGGTATGTATGTAATCTGATAATAGGATCTCCTTCCTCACCTTCGTACCCAAACACTAACAGTCAACAACTGCACGAGGACGTGATCTGTCTGGTCTAGGGCTGTTAATCTGGCAAAATCTATAAACAACCAAAAAGTATACACTTGCTTGATACGGAACGTCCTTCCTAGGACTATAAAGTTTCTTTCTGTAACTTACTTCGGCTTCTAAGTGGACAGAATCCTGTAAAGTGATTTAGTAATTTTAAATATTTGATTCACGTTTATAAAATACAATGTTGAATGACTGCCGTGTGGACTTTTATAATTTCATAATGAGATTTAATATAATAGTTTTTGCAGGTATAATTATTATTGGATCTTTCACTACATGCAACGCAAGTACTGAAACAACAACTTCAACTCAAAGTGAAAGACGTCACAGTTATAATAGAGGTAATATATATATAGAGAGAGAAATAATTATTTTTCCTACTTCTACGACAGTAACTGAAAGAAATTCTAGTAATATATTTATTTGTTATGAAGAAATTAAATTATAGTTACTTATCACAAACAAATGTATATTTGTGGCTTAGGTTTCAGCTAATGTTTAAGACTAGTGTTACTTCTACAATTAAAGGTGGTATATATAAATTTTTCACTAGAGAGCTAGTTTATTTGTTGTTAAGCACAAAGCTAGATAATGGACTACCTGTGCTGTGCCCTACTGGCATCGAAATCCGATTTTTAGCGTTATAAGCCCTCAACTTTACGAGGGGGGATACAGAGCTATAAACTATAACTAGGAGGATTATAAACTATGTACTGTTGAAATGAGAGAGAGTTAATCAGAAATAAGAACCTGTCTCTAATTTGAATTACAAATTATGTCCTGTGCAATGATAGAAAATTATCTAATGGAGAACCAGCATATAAGAAGGATATTACACCATATTCTGCTGTAATAATAGAATATTATTAAAAGAGTTAAAAACCAGTGTATTATAAGAATTATAAACTATGTTTAGCTGTAATAAGAGAAATATGATTAATCAAAGATATAAGAACCAGTCTATAAGAAGAATTATAAGTGATGTCCTGCTGCAGTAAGTTCACCAACAAGATAGAAACCAATATTTAAAAATTATATATATAAAAGATATGTTCTTCTGCAATGAGAAAAAAATATATCACAGGATAAGATCCAGTTTCTAAGAAGAATTATAAATTACATTTAGTTGGAATAGCAATAGTTGAAATATATTATTTTTTTTCAGCATATTATGAATTTGTTGTTATGTTTTTAGAACAAAGCTACACAGTGGGATATCTGCACTCTGTCCACCATTTAGTGTTGTAAGTCCGTAAACTTACCGTTCACCCACCCGGACACACGCACACACACACATGTGTCAATTTTTTTTACAAGCTACAATGCCGTATTTGTTTGATTTTTATGTCCTCTTTTCAGGATACATCATGATCCTTCGTAAGTATTGATTGAAAAGCTTTTAATATTTGATATATTTCACTAGAGAGGTTATTATCCTGTTTGTGAAGTGCTTTACCTTGACATTCAATTCTCTGTCACTTCAATATAACCTTTTGTGATCCTATATAGAGTTTGTTTGTTTCGGATATTCGCGCAAACCTACAAAGTGTTATCCGTGATAGTCATCCCTAATAAAATAGTGGGATTTGACCATCACTATTATAACACACCCACTGCCCCATAGTGTTGGGCACAATTTTGTGGTAATGGGATGGAAACCATGGACTCCCGGATTCATAGTTTGACAAGACAACAATTGTTCATTCCCAGCTTCTTATGTAGAGGACTAACTTATTTGGATGCTTTTTTCCCTATCATTCAAACACAACCTTTTTTATTGTTATGTAGAGAACTAAATGATTACTTCTCTGTCATTCCATCAGTTCTTGGTGTATCCTGTTATAAGGATATTTGTATTTCTGTTGCCATGATCTGTGGTTCATCATTTTTTGAAGACAGTTGATGTTGTCTATTTTTGAGAACTCGGGCGTGTACTTTAACTATCTGGCTATTTTCTGAGTTTTCGTTAAACGATGGAGCGAAGATGATCGTCTCTCTTTGCTAAAAATTATCAAGGAAAAACAATCTTTACCAAGCCTTTTAGACTATACAATATCAACTGTCTTTAGTTCATCATGTATTTGGTTTTTTTTCCCATCGTTTATTCAGCTCATTCATGTTTGTTCTTTTTAGTAATAAATAATTTAATTCAATTCATACTGAAGTTTAAATTCACCAATCTACAGTTTAGTATCTGTTTTATGACGTTTACAGCATTTTTAGGTTGTCTTGCAACATAATTTTTATCCATACAATAGTTATTCGTTTATTGAGAGCCTTCAGATTTTACCTTCATATACCAAATGATTCAAAGCACTGAAAACTGAATATGAAATCCCGTGTTACGTAGTTTAATGTGTAGCATATTTTACACCAGTTCTTTCATTTATATAATTTAATTAGTGCTACTTTACAGAATGTACTTTAATATCTTTTCACACTAGTTAACTTTCAAGAATTTGAAATTTGTATATATATTTTTGATTTCAATATTTTCGTTGATACTTTGATAAAAAGAATAATATTTTCCACCTCTTCATACTCTATAATCTCAATTTTTACTATGCAGTTCTTTTCACACATGCTCGTTCTTTCAGAACCTTCGGTTAGTTCTGTTTTACAACAAATACTTCAACGTCTCTCTACTTTGGAGACTGATCAGCTACAAGGTTCCACACAAAGACAAGAAATTCGACAAGTGTTAAACCGAATTGAACAGAACCGAAAAGAAGTTATTTTATCATTGGATCGTTCAGAGTCTCGAGTAACCCAGCAACTTGACACCATCAAAGGAGAATTACGCAAGGTGAGAAAACAACGATAAACTCAATAGCAGAGCCACTGCTACAAAACTTATTGTTTGATAATATAAAACGGTTCAGATTCACTACTACTTCTAACGTTTTGGTTTTGTAAGAAACATATTGATTTATACGTGCAAACGGTCGTTATGATACAGTTTTTTCATTACTTGCGTTCATATTTACTTTCTAGAAACATTATTTCTGTATTTTCATTATCTGTTACACTCTTTTAATGAATGTAATATGTTTTTCAGTAATTCAACTACAGTGTGATGGAAATTTTTAAACAGTATTTTTAAAAATGAGGAAAAGGTAACCGAAATATTTTTCATCACAACGGATTTTCTCATGTTCATTCTCTGTAAATGAGTAGGAATGTTACAAGTATTGTGAATAAACTTTTTATACAAATCTACCAGGTCAGCGTATCCTCAGTTAGTAGTGGACGGGTCCTCATGGGTTTCAGTGTTAATCCCATTGTGCGCTGCTGTGAATGGTTAATGAAGGTCCAGGTGGAACCAAGATGGCAGAAGGAAAATAGTTCGTGTGTTTCTATAGACTAATGGGTATTTGATACAGCAAGGGTAGTCTGAATAACTGAGATATTTCAGTCATTCTACTCATACCAAAACCCATCATGAGTAATTTGTTGAGGAAATTAAGACAACTAGATGGATTAATGTATAAAATCAGACTGGTCACCCAAAATAATCACTTCTCGTTCTATTCGATCTTTAAAACGAATTCTAACAAAAAAAACAAAAAACAACAACAACAAAAACCAACTAAACATTTAGAATTAAATACATCAGTTAGGACTTCAATGACACTTGAAAACTATAAAGACTACCTATTTCAGACTGTGACTCTGTGTGCCCTACTCATCACAGCCATGAATGTAAGGAGTCGGATCTTACGGTGCCTCAAACGTGGACGTTGAGATCAATAATATCTGAGATCCATCATAAGCTCACATACTCATTGCTGGCTTCAGAATGGCGAAATTCGTTTGATGGCAACCCCCGAAGAGTGGCGGGGTTTTAAAATGTGGGCATGGCTCTAATGACGTGTATCTGTTCCAATGATAACAGTGAATATCTTCTTATGTTTTGGCGTTCTGGACAATGCTGCACTGCCTATATTGATGGATCGAGTTTGTTTGTTTATTTTGTTGAATTCCCCATAAAGTTACACAAGGTCTATCTGCGCTAGCCGTCCTTATTTTGAAGTGATAGACCAGAGGGAAGAAAGCTAATCAACACCACATATCGTCAACTTTTGGGCTACTTTTGTCAGATTGAATAATGAGATGTAGTTGTTTTTTATAATGCACCTAGGATTTAAAGAACGGCTGGATGCAGGTGTTAGTAGCAGCGTGTAGATTGTGATTAACGCCAAATGTTGATGTACATCCTATGAAAATGGAAATCATCCATGACACCCCTTTAGCAAAGTTTGCTGTCCCAAAACTTTGGATAGTACAGTGTGTGCATTATATATGTTTTATGTGTAGATCATATTTTGGAGTTGAAGCTGAACTCTACAAATAATAGTTTCCTGATTTGGTATTGCATATGCCTCAGGCCACTTGGTGAAATAATCCATCCCCACACAAATGTACCTGTTTCCAGCACGAGTTTGGAGAAAAGGACCAGCAATGTCAACGACCACTCTTTCCATTGGTGTGCCAACTTGATATAACTTCATTGGAACACGTCCCTTATGCTTGGGTCCCCTTTTAGCACAACATGTACTGCATGTCCTGCACCATTCTTCCACATCTTACCTCACACCTATCCAGTAAAATTTCTGTTGTAGGTGATTCAATGTCTTCTTAACTCCGAGATGTCCTCCTGTTAAACTATTATGGGATTGACGCAGCACAACTTTCCGTAACTTTCTCGGTATAACAGTTTGCATGGTCATCACTTTCCCATCTCCGGAGAAGAATACAATCTTCAAGCCTCAACTGGTCCCATTGTGCCCAATAGTTCTTTGTAACAGGGCTTAAGCTAGACACCTTCTCCCAAGCAGGGCGCAAAACACTTGATTTTAGAAAATCCATTATTGGCTTCAAATCTTGGTCTTTCTCCTGCTCTGATTTAATATCTATACTTGGATCCACTCCACCACCATCAACTCCTTCGGTCACTTTGACTTCAGCTTGATGACACCTGGTTAGTTCAACCTCTCTTTTAACACTTACTGGAATTTGGCCTTTGTTGTTCCCAAACGTCATTTTATCAAAATTAACTACACACTTCCTCAGTAGTAAGTAGTCCGATCCTAATATGCATTGGTCTTCAATGTCAGCCAAGTATACTTTCTGTCTGTTCTTCATGCCCATGAGCTCATGAGCTCAATAGTTACTCATACTGGTCCCCTCAGCCTTGCATAATGTCCTGTCCTGTCGCACCACGGAGCTTCTGTACAGCTTCTGGTACTCCTTTGTGATCCAGCACCTTGATACCCACAGGGGTTTGCTGAGATGCAGAATCTATGACAAAGTTGCACCTTTGGCCATCCAGCTTTCCTATCACGTAGACACTATATGAGATTGCCATTTTACCCTTAGCTGTTGAGACTTTTACAATGGGGGTTGGTGGGCGTCCCTCAGCACCAACCACTACTGGTTTCCCGAAACTGACCTATTGGTAGTATTCTTCTTACACTGGCTCCTCGTATGTCCA
>NW_013667400.1:45477-52568 GCF_000517525.1 Limulus polyphemus
TCTTCCCTGTGTTGAAGTTTCCAGCATTGAACTTTCTTGTGCCCAGGTTTGTTATGGTGCCAGCAAAGTCGCTCAAACCTCTCTGAAAGCTGCCTTTTTCTGGCCTTGAATCCCGATGACTGTTCCAACCTTGGTACCTCTGTACTGGAGTTAACATAGGATTCGAATTCAAGAGCTCTGGCCATTGGATCTTGTATAGTAGAGGGGTGTGCTTGCTTCACTTGTATCTTCAGTTGTGGACTGTCCAAGGCGTCTACAAACTGATCCCTCAGCAACAACTTGAGGACATATATATGGACCGGCATGGCCAAGTGGTTAGGAGCTGAGGGTCGCGGGTTCCAATCCCCGTCCCCCTTCAGCCGTGGGGGATTATAATGTGACGGTCAATCCCACTATTCGTTGGTAAAAGAGTAGCCCAAGAGTTAGCGGTGGGGGGTGACGACTAGCTGTCTTATACTGCTAAATTAGGAAAGGCTAGCGCAGATAGCTCGTGTAGCTTTGCGCGAAATTCAAACCCTTTCTCTGCAAACTACCATCGTTGTGATAACTTTTATGTCAAATGACACATTCTCTCTTCCACTAATATTAAGTAAGATGATGGAACTAGAGTGTTCATGATGCTACAGCTGTTATTTAACTTTAGGTAATTTAAATTAAACCATACAAAAGGGCATATTTGTAGTTTCTGAATATTATGATAATATATCAATATTATAAACAAAACCGTACAACATGCATGATTTTTGACGTCTAACATTTCCGCAGAAAGAAGACTGCTTAGATGGTTCATCAGCCGAGAGATGGGAAAATTACAGCATGATAGTATATATGATTTTATAAAATAATTTTTAAAGTTAAAGTTCGTGAAGTGAAAAGTCTTAAAATGTTTTTTTGAAAACTGGAGGCTAAGATAAACCATTAGTAAAAGAGAAATGTGGTAAAACAGATATATTATTCACAACGTCTTTTATGTTCCCCGAAGTAATCCCGATTATACCAATATACTCTTACGTGAATTATGGTTCTTATAGATTTTATCTTTCTTTGGAATATTTTAGTTGATACCCGTATGATTTTGACTTTTTAAGAATAATATATTTTATGACAATTATATAAAAGTTGTGTATTGATCATATGTATAATTTCGTTTAAGATTGGTACAAAATGAAATCACTTCTTACCAACTAATGGGAACGCTAATCAAATACACTTTGCATACATAGAGACGCTAAGCTTAAAATTAAATCTGGAGAATGGAGGTATTACTTTCTGGTATTTTTAAATAGTATCTCAAACAAAATAGAGCGAGAAATTGACCTTCAGATAGAGTGAAGCTTGAGACCAATGCTTACAATTCATGAACCATTACACAGTACAATGAATACTAACAAATAGATGTGTTGTATTTACTTTTTGTCAAACTGTCAGTTTCATATATATATAAGGAACTATACGTTTTCGAAATATTAAAGAATTTTTTCAGTACAGTATACGAGCATCATATTACAACTATTATCTTATGTTGATAATTCACATATTTCACCCTTACAATTACGTGAAAAACGAACTGAAGTTATGGGATAAAATATTTTGTATTCATACTGAATGTGTTCAGACATGAGACAATATATTCTTGCCGAACATATTTGATGGTAGAATACTAGAATAAACTGATTAAACAAGTTTTGTTAAGCCTCTAGAAGCTTCTATGTTTCACTCAAAATGTTTTGAACACAAAAACTTTTACATTAGATGTATTGAGATACAGAAAATCCAGTTTTTCCTACGTATAAATAATCTCATCCACTTAATCCATTAATGATATATATATATATTTGAATATTAAAAAGCCAGAGTTTCCAGTTGCTACTGAAGAAAGCTGAGTAACACATTTGGTTTGCTTCTGTTTGTGTTACTAGCAGAAACACCGACCTACGGGCGGCTGTTTGTCTAATCATAGTATTCATATCTCATTGAATTTTTTTTTATAAAAAGTGAACATTTAAAAAAAAATCTTTTTCTGGGAAGTACTGCACAGGAAAAGTGTTCGGATTGTGCTCTTTTAGTCATACACAACTCATTGCATCAAAACGATTCAATGTACAGAACTCAACATTTAATGGTTAATTATGGGGTTTGGACAGGATCTTGTTTATTTTTGAATGTTCTAGAAATTAACTTGACAATCAGAATATAATGAATCTGTTTGTCTTTCAATGTCCTAGATACCAGCTTGTACATCATGATATCATAAACTGTCTATCTTTCAATGTTCTATTTATTAACTTTTCAATTAGGATATCTTGAAATTGTTTGTCTTTCAATGTTCTAAATATTAACTTGTACATCATGATATCATAAAGTGTCTATCTTTCAATGTTCTGTATATTAACCTGTCAATTAGAATATCATGGAATTGTTTGTCTTTCAATGTTCTAAATATTAACTTGTCAATTAGAATATAATTAAACTGTTTATCTTTCAATGTTCTAGATATTAAGTTGTCATTTAGGAGATTATGAAACCGTTTAACTTTCAATGTTCTAGATATTAACTTTACAAGAAATTTTACAACAAGATGTGAAAGACTTACAACAAAATCAGCTCTTGAACAAACTGGGGTTTGAAGAGAAGCTACGGAAACTTCAATTGCCAGAAAAAGAGGAGGACTTT
Source organism: Limulus polyphemus (assembly GCF_000517525.1). Classification (NCBI taxonomy): domain Eukaryota; kingdom Metazoa; phylum Arthropoda; class Merostomata; order Xiphosura; family Limulidae; genus Limulus; species Limulus polyphemus. The sequence goes on from NW_013667400.1 coordinate 48,151, forward strand.
GACCTTGACTTTGACCCCTCACATCAAGTTTCGTGCAAGAATGCAGCGGTTCTGTCCAACTTGCAGATTCTTCAAACTACCCTATATGGTCTACGGCGGACAACTGTCCATTTGCAGGATCAGCTTGATCATGTCCAGAAAAACATGACCTACCTAACAAATCTGACCAGGTAAGCTCCTACTTGTGACCAGATAACCCGCAATAAGTGCTGAAGTAACTAAAGGAACTCATGAACTTTTAAATCCCTCAAAATACAATATTGCTCAGCTCTTTCGGCGTGTTTGTTTTATGGTAGCAAACCTACTCCCGAATAAGAAGCTTGATATTCGAGTATAGTGTATCAAATATGTTGTTACGTATACAACAAACCCAATACTTGTAATGAATGTTGTTATTGAATAAAGAAAGTAAGAACATAAGATTCGTCCCGAAGAAGCATAAGTCACACACAGCAACCTCAACAACTTATATGTGTATATGTACATATTTGATATTAACTTCTGACACCTTCGACCTTAAACCCATTAATATCTCACGAGATTTGACTAACTTCGTAAGTTTAGGTTAGTCCTAAATACATATATTATAAGCTAACAATGCATAATAAATGTTATTGTGTTTGTATTAAAAAAGCAGATAGAAAGAGCAACATTTATTTTGTCACTGTCATAGTTTTCGGTTACATTTTTTGTTGTACAGGGCAACTGTATATACTATAGACAATGATAATGTTGTTACAAAGTAGTGTGCTATTGTTATTCTACAAATAGTTTCTTGTGATGAGCTATAAAACCTTTTGTTAATATTAGTAGTTGTAATTATGTGTTACAAGTTTTGATTCACAGGCGACATTATTGGTTATTTGACGTCAGCAGTGATTTAATGGAACTCTGCAGGAATACAAGGAATAATGTTAGCCTATTCTAGATAGCTGTATAGAAATTCAAGAAGTTAGGTAAAGCTTAAGTGAGTAAAAAACGTTCGTAGGCTTAGCAATGAGAAGAAAATAATCTTGTCTTTGAGTGAGTTTTAAGATATTTTGACGGGTGGGACTGAAGATAGGCAAGCTTGAAGCCGTACTCAAAACAGAGAAAATTGTTTAATTAGATTGTGGCAAACACTAGAAATTAATATTTTTTTTTTCTGATATATTATTAAGTTGCTATTTCTCAACAAGTGATTTATCCGTCAGCCGCAAATAAATCCCCTTAAAGCTCTTGTACATGACAACTTTGCGTGTGGAGTGAGACTAACAATTAAAAGTGAATACAACTCTGAGATTCTGTGCTGAAATTGAGATCTTTCAATAACGACATGAAGATATGAAATGAAAAACTGAAGAACATGAAAGAAAAATTTAAGATCGTGACCAGAAATTTAAGGAAGCACACACACACACACACAAACTTGGTCGAGAATGAATAAAGAATAGTGAAAAATAAAACTAAGAACATGACAAGAGAAGCCGAACAACTGAAGAACATGATTACCAGACTTTAGAAGAACACACGGTAAAACATTAGTTTAACATAAAGAAGGTGTTGTATATGTTAAAATGCTGTTATCTGATAAAAGGAGTGTTGTAGAAGGAACCAGAAAATGTGTGCAGATCTTGAAAACACTGATATCAGGGTTTAATTCCGTTCAATGAAATATAAATTATAAAACTTCGTAGTTCAGAAAGAAGTCTTAACATGTCAAAGGGCTGTTGATAGATGATTTATTGGACCGGTATGGTCAGGTGGTTAGTGCACTCGACTCGCAATCTGCGGGTTCGAATCCCCGTCACACCTGCTCGCCCTTTCAGCCGTTATAATGTGACGGTCAATCCCACTATTCGTTGGTAAAAGAGTAGCCCAAGAGTTGGCGGTAGGTGGTAATGACTAGCTGCCTTCCCTCTAGTCTTACACTGCTAAATTAGGGACGGGTAGCGCAGACAGCCCTCGTGTAGCTTTGCGCGAAATTTAAAAACAAACAAACAAACAATAGATGATTTACTACAATACGAAGAGATTTCGGATGCTGGATGGCTAGGTAAAGAATGGAAAAGTACACTACTTGCACAACCAGCTGGTAAGTCTGATAAACAGCCCATTCAAGTCTTTATTAGCTAGGACACATACATTACAGCCAGTAACTATACATTTTTTAAACAATCATGTCTAACTGCAGATACACAGAATAATTTAGCAATATAATTCACATCTGCAATTCTTTCTGGATCCACAAAGTAAGTATTCACGAGAATGCTTCTACCTTTTCAGTCACACACATAAGCATTATTACCTAATTAACATATCTGTTTTCAACTTGTATCTGGACGGAATTTTACGTCATTAGTAATAATCATATAATTTAATTGAGGCTAAAATAAAAGGCTTTTGATATGCAATCGTCTCTTGTTTACTAGAAACTTAAACATACATAGGGGTGTGATAAGAACGGTTTGAACAATGTTATTGTACTACTATTGTTGTGAAGCTCACCGTTAAATAGGTTTTGGAACCTTTTTTATTGTTTTTAAATAAAATATGTTATATACAGTTTTTAATGTTTATATCTCTCTGTGTACACGATGTAATTTAAGTTAGGCAGGAAAACCAAATCCCCTGTTTAAAACAAACGTTTATATTTATTAGTTTTGTTGTAAGAAATAACAGGATAATTTATAGTTATTTTGATCTAACTTTAAGTTTTAGTATTACTTAATACAGAAATGATATACAACTGACACTTATGTGATTTGAAAATAATTCCTTATTTAAAATTCCAAACGATTGAAAGATGTTCTGCTTTGAAAATGTATTTCAATAATAAATCTGAGCATTCCGCGTGACGAAACAAATACAAAACTGAAAATTGTAGACGTCATACAATGACGTCTAAGTATTATTTTTCGATATATTTTCGAACTAGCATAAAAATCCCTTTCACGGGTTATTTCATAAAATTAATATGTTTTAAGAGTTAAAAAGTGAATAATATTTAATAGCCTTGACGCGGTTTATTAATAACATAAAGTGTAGCCTTATGATAATGAACTAACCCAAAATTAAATACATCCATCTGCACGTATTCACTAAATGATTTACATCGTAAATTTAAAATTATATTTTACGAACATAAACAGGAGTGTGCAAAAGCGAACCGAGAAGACTGTAACTACTGAATACCTTCGTACAGCCTTGAAAGCTTCGTTTGAAGAACAGCAAGTACCTTCGGTAGTGCCATGTGTTCAGCATTCTACGAGCCCACAAGGTAATGTCTGCACCGTTCTTCCGGCATTCATTTAGTTTATTCATTAAAATAATATCAAGATAATCAAACTAGGTTGTGCAGTGAACGTAACAAAATCTTTGTTTGATTAAACATGCTGTATTCACACAACAATGTACTGCATCTCAACAATTCTAAAAAACTCAAAAGAGATAACGTAATAAAGGTGGAAAGTTATGAGGATAACAGTTGGTAAAGAATATAGAAGGAATTGAAGTGGCTCGGAAAAGTTGAATTTCTGCAGTTCTTCATGGCACTGACGCTGTCAATATTAAAATTCAAAGCCTTGTTGATTTATAGATAATTTTGTGTACACAAACATGTATATACCCAGCTTGAAGGTCAAAAGCAAGGATTGCAATGATTGTCTTTCTTTTCCAGAATCAGAAGAAACGCTGGCGAACAACTGTTTTCAGTTACTACAGGAAGGACATAACGTTTCAGGAATTTACCGTATCCGACCTTTATATGCACTCAGACCAATTTTTGTATTCTGCGACATGCAAACAGAAGGGGGAGGATGGACAGTAAGTTTTATTTTTGTTTATATGGAACGAGATATGATGAAAGGACAGGCAGTTTTTCCTTAAAAATTATTAAAAACTTGAAACTGGATAAAAATGGGATTCGGAACCGCTACTTTGTTTGAAGAGTAGATGCTTTAACTAACTATAACTTTCACTGTTTGAATAGAATTAGTTCCAAATTTCGTTTATTCAGATTATAACTTTATATTTCCAATTTATAAAAAAAACTTTTAAATATTAATATATATATATATAATCTTTAAGTCCTTTATGCTCAACTAGAGAGAGAGGTACAAAAATATGGAAAGTATGTTTTTGTTTGTACTTCGAGAAAGGTACAATAAAATAATGTATTGTTACGTCTCCATGTTCGTTTGTTAATTTTCCGTAGAGATTCTTTCCAAGAAACTTCAGCGATACAAGTCCTTTCTTAAATAAAACTAGTTTATTCTTTCTCAATTCAACTTTGCAATACACTTAATTTCCACAGTCACTTTCATTTAAACACCCGCTAGAATTCACAACGATTCACGCACTTTACTTACGGCCACTACCGCGTTTGACTCAATTGTCCGTCTCTGTCTGTCTACAATTCTATTCCGATTAATTAATTT
>NW_013667400.1:53191-60808 GCF_000517525.1 Limulus polyphemus
GTCACGTGACTTCCGCTGTCGTAACAGTGTGTTATTATCTATATTAATTTCCAGAAAGATAAAACAGTATAGTTTACTTATAGAATTTAGTTTGCACTTGGAGAAATGTGCAGTAGAAAATGAACAGCAAGTTTGTATAATAAGTAAGATAGAGAGTTTATTTTAACTTGGGGAGAGAGATAATCAAAGATGGATAGTGATTATATTTTTAAAGATGACCAAACAAAATTAAAAGATTGAAATCATGCTTTATTTACTCTTGGAGAGACAAGTGCAGTAAGTATGTACATGTATATCCATTTAGAAATATGTAACTAAAAATAAAAAAGTTCATTTAATGAAACGTTTGCTAATAGGATTAAAGTTTATAGATTTTGTTGAAGGCAATCGGCAATATTTTGTTATAGGACAAGTTTTAATAGTCCTATAGTCCGAAGAGGGCCCCCAGTGGCACAGCGGTATGTCTGCGGACTTACAACGCTAGAATCCGGGTTTCGATATCCGCGGTGAGCAGAGCACAGGTAGCCCATTGTGTAGCTTTGTGCTTAACTTCAAACAAACAAGCAGTCCGAAGAAGTTTTGGAATGTGTTTTACAAACTTTTTTTATAGTTAAAAAATCTTCTTCAATGATAAATGACGGATTTAAGTTAATGGGTCTTGTTTTGAAATGAAAAGAAATTTTCACTCGCATCGATTTTTTTAAAGGTAATAGCTTATTTGGGGTTAATGGATGTTTTTTTTTTGGATGGGGTGGGTGGGTTGAGGTGCGTGGGACAGAAACAATAATTTGTATTAAAGAATCTTCTTAGAATGACACAAGGCCAGATAAAGAAATGAACGTCAGAAATTGGGAATGATAATTTCTTAGGTTTCAATAAATAATCCAATAATTTAGAGTGGTTGTTTTAACGACTGTTATATTCATAACATCAACTTTAATCAAACTTGGGCTTTTGTTTTACAGGTCATACAGAGAAGGAAAGATGGTTCTGTTAATTTCTTGCGAGAGTGGAATGAATATAAGTACGGATTTGGGAACATAGGGGGCGAACTATGGTTAGGTAAAGCATCTAAACGTATTATATTTCTTCGTATAGTTACAGTTGACATAGTTATTTAATTGTTTCAAAGGTTACAAAGTTGTCATTCTTTGCTCATCTCAGCCATGATAAGTTGATCATAGTTTGAAATTCAGTGGTACTGTTAGCTGGTTGTTTAGTTTTCATTTTTTTAAAAATGAACAGGGCTTCTTTATTTCCTTAACATTTATCCATCTATTGTTATGGTGTGAACGCCTTTTATAAGCTGTCGATGCATGATTATAATTAACCATATTTGTCATAAGATATTATTTTAAGCCTATTATATTTTTAACATTACATTCTTAGTCTAGTCCCTTGAAGATTTTCAAGAATCAGAAGTGTGTAAATTAATAGCGTTTCAGCCACACCTTATAAAAGTCGTTTACACCTTAACTAGTGTTGTTGTACCAAGTGGCCTAGATACGTAGCATTTCAACCTATACTGTATTCATGTATCCCAGTCGGCCTGAAGAGCTCTGGATTGAGCGAAACGCGTCAGCAGCAAAGAATATGACGAATGTATTGTGATTAAAATACTAATAATTTACAATCATCTGATTCTGGAAAATCTCCAAGGAATTAGATTAAGAATGTAGTGTTAAAAATATAGTAGGCCTAATATAAGGTCATGACAAGTATATATCTTCATTTGTCGCTGAGACTATTATTTTAAAGTGTTCGATGCTTAACTTTTCGCTATAGTCTTTGTTTAGATTGTTGTAAATTTCTGAGTTGTTAGAAGGGTTGCTTTGCACTTGCTCCTTGACTGTGGTAGCTAGGGTTCATGTCATTGACCTAATGTAGACATGACTAAATTATGGACACGTGTATTAATACTGTTACGTCTCCGCCTGTTAATTAATTTTTCCGTAACTTCGTTCCAACGAAACTTTAACGACACAAGTCTTTACTTAATAAAACTGGTTTATTATTTCCGAATACAACTTTACCGATACACTTAATCTCAATACTCGCGCTAAAACAACACTGTAACGAACGAACGTTAACTTCAACAATACGCTGTGACTGCAGTTCAATTACTCACTGTCTGTCTACACATTACATTCCCCTCTTTTATATACCAGCGTACCCTATTTCTAGTAATTACTAGACCATTCGCCAAGATACGGGATAGTTCTAGAAACAAGAGAGCGTGAGAATTGTCACGTGATCTCGATGACGCAACAATACATCACAAGCGAGCTTTTTGAAGGAGGTATCTTATCTTTGAAAAAGAATAAATTACGTATTCGTTTCTTCGGTTTGAAAATTACTCTTTGGCTCACTTGGAGATTATTTCATTGTAAAATGTATTTTCCTTTTAGCTTGATGCTATGAGAACCATTGAAGGGTTTCACCAAGGTTATAGGATACTTGGGAAAGTCGAAGTCTGAAATCTTGGGTTGTAAACTTTATGAAGATATTTAAAAATACCTTTGTTGATGAATGATAGAGGGAAGACATTCTAATCAAGTATTTTTTGGTATTGGTTACTTCATCGTGAGAATTAAAGTAAGAGCTAATATGTTTATAAGTTCTATGAATTAGAAAGCTTATTAAATTCATTTTTAACAGTCAGGCATAAATGTACTGAAATGATAATAAAGATCAGAAGATGTTGGTTTGTGATAATGTTGACCTTTAGAACATAGACCTAAGAAAACTTTGAAACCTTCGTATAGTTAATCTCAGATATTTCATTTATCTACGAGTTTTACACATTCATTTTGAGTGACAGTAGTTTCCTTCGTTTAAATGGAAATGTAATAAAATATTTATGCAGTGATGAATATATTCTCTCCTTTGTCAGATATTTGTTTAATGAGTTACAATAATTGTCATATGCTGGATTAATTCATTTTAAAATAATTATAATGGAACGGAAGTTGTCTTTTGTCTTTATCAAAATATCTGCTGTGAAAATGATTCATTGTTTTTGTATCAGGAAATGAGAACATTCATCTGTTAACGAGCCAAACCCTCAATGAACTGAGAATTGATTTGAATGATTTTGAAGATGGACACGTCTATGCCAAATATGCTGGGTTTGCCATAGGGAATGAAAAAGAAAACTACATGATTAAAGTACTGGGGGCGGTATCTGGAGATGCTGGTAAGAAATAAAACCAGAATAATTATCTGAAGAGCAAAATATCAAATAAAACAACAATTAGCTTCACATTATAATATGGGTGAATTATACTTAAGATTATAGTGATTCAGATGCGAAAGATAAAAATTCAATTCTTTCGGATAAACACTGTATCATAACTTATCATAACAGGAAAAGTCACACTATAGCTTCTGTAAACCCTATAATCATTATTTCTGAGGGATATTTTGTTATTCTAGTAGTTTGGTGGTCTATTTTTAGACTTAATGCGAATACGTCAACATTCCACAAAATAGGCCGACACTTACACAAGTTAAGTTGATAGAAGTTACAGAAGCAAGCTTAAATTAATATACAAGGAAAATATATAGCATTTTACAAAGTTTTAAATATTATTTTAAAATATTTTGGTTTCATTAGAATTATAGAACATGGTCATGAAAATTGTATAAAGAATCGCAGAAGCGTGAAACCTAGATTCTAAGATTTCAGTAGAAAAATATAGTGATGTCACTATTATCTAACATATGATATGCTCTATAAAGTTGCACACACAGTGAAAAAATACATTGATTCTACTGCACAACCAATATATTGATAATAGCAGAGAACTGAGATTATGAAAACAACTGTAGGGACATATCATTACACCATAGGCGATGCTTATCATATAATGACGTAACGTTGCGGCAATACGTACGATATATCATCCAGTTTAAAATAAAATGTCTAGATCAAGTTCCACTATAAGTTTACCATGTGCGGAATTGATTAAACTTCAACGTTGTTGTAATACTATCAAAAAACAAAAGCTTCAGTCGAATCTTACACGAAATGCTCTACCTGGTCAAAATCTGTTGCCTTAAGGAATTATACACATCAGCTAAAGTTAACAGACCAAAGTTTGCCATAAGTAAAAGTCAGAATTATGCACATTAACTGAATTTTGTACCCTGTAAAATTTAGGACTGTACAAATTCATTTTGCAGGAAAGTTGTATGCTAACTGTAATGCTACTACTGTAAACTGCTAGATTGGCAAATATTCCTCTTAAATTAATAATTTATTCTATCCTTCTTTCTCTTGAAGGCGACAGTATGAGCTACCATTCTTCCATGCCTTTCTCCACAAAAGATGTCGACAATGATTTCTGGCCAGGTGGAAACTGTGCTGAGGAACACACTGGTGGATGGTGGTATAATCAATGTGATGCTTGCAACCTTAATGGACAATACTTGAATGGGTTAACGCAACAAGAATATCAGGGGGTGTACTGGTATGAATGGCAGGGGCCAAGCTATTCACTTCGAGCAACATCAATGAAGATACGACCTCTTGTAAGGAACTAACAGATCTCTTCAAACAAATTTCCTATGCTTTTCCTCGCAAAAATAAATCTTTTCGAAATTGTTTTACAAACTATCATATGAGTTATTATTTTCCAGCAACTTTACTGCGATAATTGTTGTAAGAAATATTGTTTTCAAATAAGTGCAGTTTTTTGTTTTTTTTTTACAAATATACTACAGCTTTACGTGTAAGGTCTTATATCTATGAATAATTTTAAAGAGCCTAAAAAGTGAATAATAGTTATCTTTTAACAATGAAAACAAGAATACACAATTCTGTATATTTCTCTATATTTAGATACATTCGTTACAAATATTCCTGTGATCGCCTACTTGATGAAAGGACCACAGCTTTCATATGCAGACCTAAGTCTTAAAAACTAAACTACTATATCCTATCTTTCAACCACTCGTCTTTCAATGCATAACATACGAATTACATCTATAGCCTTTCTTTTAACGAAATAACAACTAGTATTCAGACGAAATTACTGCAGACTTTCTTGTAAGGCCTCATCTCTAAAGAAATAACAAGAAAGAAAAAAAAACAGCCCTGAATAGTTCTACAAAGCCCAATAATTTATGTTGTTAAGTTGGATCTTTTCCCGTAAATGTGTTTTGTTTGTTTATTGTTAAGCGCAAAGCTACACAATGGGCTATTTGTGCTGTGCCCACCACTAATATAGAAAACCGGTTTTTAGCATTATTTAGTTTCAGACTTGTCACTGTCGTTTGGATCGAATTCACTAAAGCCATTTTGATAAGGACCTAATTAGTCAAGTAAACTTACTTTAGGGTTTTCTTCGATGTTAATCTGTTCAAACAAATGGTTGCAACATTCTTACAGGGGAAAGCATAATAAAGACAATGTTATATTGCTTCTGCTCTCCGAATTTTACAAGTAAATTTAAATGATCACACACAGGTAAATATTCTTGTTCACAGTGGTACAGCCAATTATTTTTAATTGTATCACACTTCATTCAATGGGTCAAGCCAATCATTTTGAAAGTCACGTCACTTATTTGTATACGCTTCTATTACAATTGGACTGTTGTGATGCCCTCAAACTGCTATAGCCCAGTGTAACTATATAACTTCGAATCTATAAATACTTCTTTACGTAGAAATAACGGGATTAAGCTTAACTGCAACGTGTATGAAATGTTATGTCAGATAATATATATATCAATGGAAATTATTTGTTATTTACCTCTGTTTAAATTGAACAAATTGTTTCTTCATTAAACTAACGTTTTTCCAAAACACGACTGTGAAGTATGAACTATTTACTTGGTTTCTCCGCATTTTTGTAGGCCTTAAAACGTTGAGTGAAAAAAAAAACCATCATTAAACAAAAGAAAAATTTCCTTTCACATGAAGAAGGTAGTGGTTGTAGAAATGAAGAAAAACATGATATCTGATAGATGAATGAAATGAATGTTTAACAATAATAACATAGTGTATTTTTTAATAAAGATATAACTGGAAAATTTATTTGAAATGTTTAATTATTCAAAATATCAAAACATCTCAAGATCCTTAGTAATTTCTCAAATAATTATCAGTATCTTTTAACAAACTGAAGAATACAGGCCAATGTAGTATGTTCTCTCATCAATAAAACTCTTCCTTATGCTTATAAATCATTGTTTGCCTACCTATTATTAAATTGATTTTAAGCAAGAGACCAGCTTAGTAGTCATACATCCTTATAGCTCAAGTAATAACATATATTTCTTCTAAAAATAACATGATTAAAATATCATACATATGAATCATATTAACATCCGTAGTATATTTTTAATATGTTGATATATGACACCATTAAACCAAGGTTTTTATGTGGTTATTTTGTCGTTCAGCGCCAAATTACACGATGGGCTATTTGTGCTTTGCCCACCGCTGCTATGAAAACCTCATTTTTAGCATTCTAAACCTTCAGACTCACTGTTGAACTACTTGAGGACATCAAGGCTCGTGTATTGAGGTCGTGCATGCATTATAAAAGTGATAGTGTCATGATATAAAAGACTGTCTGGTTTAAATATTAGTGATTAATTTATATTTGTGAGTGAACGCTTTATTATTTTTAAGTTTTGTTATACTAAGAGTTAAAAGCAGACGATTGTAGAAGGTTTTGTTAATAACTAATTGGTGTCGATATTATAGAGAGTGGCCAGATGACTATGTATTAAAGATATAAATAGCGTGAGACGAGCAGAAAGCAGCAGACGGACAACAATAGACAGATAATAGGAAAAGAGAATATAGGTGTGTGAAGTTAAGTACCGTAGATGTGATAGGTCTAATGATTGACATATGCCTAAGTTTAATATGTTAGAGTGAAACTAATAATATAAAAAACGATAAGAAGAATAATTTTATTCCGTCAAAGCATGGTTCTAAAGTAATTGAATCAGTCTGGTACACTTTGGCTAAAGGAACAGAGAATCTTCAGAAGAAAGAAGACCAAACGAATTACGGTAACTTGCGTCACAACTGTAAGTGAATCACACACAGAGTACTAGTACGATAGTAATATAGAGAAGTTAGTTCGACTTTTTAACTGAAATTCTAAAGTAATTGAATAGGTCTAAGTGAACTTTTGACAACAAGAAGAAAACTACATATAAATAGTGTTTATGATACACCTGTAATCTCTATAGTGTAAAGACTTTGTTGTACATACATTTAACTTGTTCCGAATATATACACAGCGTGGTCACAAGTAAATAGACACCACCTTTTCAGAAGAAATTAAAATTTTCAGTCATATTCACATGAATTGATATATTTATAATTTAATTAATATCTAGTAGATCTTCTTTTCGCTTCGTGGAGTTTCGTTGATCCTTTGGAGCATCGTAAGAATCATCTCGTCAATTTTAGATTGTGGGATTTTTCGTCCACTCTTGCTTCAAAACTTGGAGTAGATCGCTCTTCGAAGTTGGTTTTTTTGGTTGTTTCTTGACTTACCGGTCGAGTATGGCCCAGAGGTTTTCGATGGGGTTCATGTCAGGGGATTGGCTAGCCTAGGGCAACTTCTGGATACCATCTTTTCCCTGCCAC
>NW_013667400.1:61875-69962 GCF_000517525.1 Limulus polyphemus
ATTTATACTATTAAGAAATATAAGTAAAATCCATTTACGTCGACAACTGGCAAAAAGAACTTATATATATATACATATTATGATTATTCTTTTTTTAATTGACAGACAGTCAAACCCCACTATTCAATTAGAGTAGCTTAACACGTTGCCATGTGCCCTACAGGTGGGTTACAACCAACATTCAGCTATGTGTTGTGTGACACACCTGTGAGTCACAGACAATTATGTTTCAAAGCCAAATTTCTCTTGTGGCACATGAGTCTGGGACACTGTGACTGCTCCTCGGCACCATTTGAATGTATAATTTTATTTATACTTAATTTATTATGTGGCAACCAACGTGTTAAGATTTGGTGGTAGATGCTGTTGACTATCTACCTTCCATCTAGTCTGTCAGTTTAAAATTAGGAACGGCAAGCGCAGTTAAACCGTGTGTAGCTCTTGGCGAACATCCAAAACAAGCAAACAAACTCTTTTTGATAAACATGGCGACTTTAGCTTTTTAATCAACTGGCTTTAGTCCTAACGTCTCAAACATCTGTTGCTAGAAGTGTACTTATTTTTGGTTTACTAGATTCTTCAAAGTTTGCTTTGAGAAAATAAAACGAATGTAAATATAATTTAGTCTAGCGCATGCTTCAAGATAATGATTTAAAAAAGCATGAAACCAAATGCTTTATAAATACATTTCAAGCTTGTAATGGCCTCTTGATTAGTATGTAATTTATCTAAAGTTTCCTGTAATGAATATCATTAAACCACTTAGTTTAATAATGGTTGACATGTTTGATATTAAATAATATTATATTCTGATTTTATGTTTTTGTTTTTTAACATAATATCTTAAAATTATCCAGTTTGTTTGTTTGTAGTTAAGCATAAAGCTACACAATGGGCTATCTGTGCTCTGCTTACCACGGGTATCGAAACCCGGTTTATAGCGTTGTAACTCCACAGACTGTGCCACTTGGGCACAAAATTATCCAGCAATTCACTTTCTTTTTGGGGACTATCTGATAGTGACAAAGTATTTACCATGCCATATTTACTGCTAATACTTAATTGTTTAAAGGTAAAGTTGATTAAGAGTGGACAGATATTATTAAAATTCTGTTGTACGTAATATTTGGATTTTTTGTGTGTAAACTGGTTTCGTGGAGTAAAATGTATAAGAAAGCATGTTTGTTATTTTACTTAATTGAAATGTTTTCATCCGTAATTTTCAATCAAGATCCACTTTAGATTTTATACCATTAAGGATAGATATTGTTTTTTATTAGAAAGATATGCAAAAAATCCTCATCTTCAAATATAAATAACTAAAAAAGTAACATAGATTAGATGGTCATGGGGAATTTTTTTATTTTGCAATTAGGAGGCAGAGAAAATATTAAGTAATAATTTGTTAATAAAATAAATATGTGGGGCTCTAAACTAAGTAATAATTTAGCAAGAAAATCAAATATCAAAATCGAAAATTGGTACATATTTAATTACTTTAAATATATATTATTGCACAAAGCTACACAAAGGGCTATCTGTGCTTTGCCCACCATGGGTATCGAAGCCGGTTTCTAGCGGTATAAGTCCGCAGACATGCCGCTGTGCTGCTGGAGGGCTTACCAGTAGAATTATTTATTTGCTCATTTTAGAACAAAGCCACACTGGGCTATCTGCTGTGTCCACCGCGGGGAATCGAACCACATATTTTAGAATTTTATGTCCGTAGACTTATCGCTGTTCCACCGTGGGACCAAAGTTAGACACGAAATAATGCTTTAAGTTGATTTATCTGATATTTCTGACAGACATCTAGAAGAGCTGCTGTTTGGATTAAGAATCATTCAGTTAACACATATAAAGGTATTACAAGTACGTGATATAAAATATAAAGTGGCCTTGTAATTCCAGGGATCCGACTAACAACTCACCATGCCACTGGAGGCTGTTGCTACCTGTATCTCCATTAGCTAGACCAGTACTTCTCAACATTTTCTAATATCATTCACCTCTATAAGTTTCCACAATAGCTCACTCACCCCAATTCGAAAAAAGACAAAAAATTACCAAATTAAAATGACAAATTCTTTATTATGACTTAAATACATATCAAACTACAACTAGAATGAATACAACATAAAATAAACCAAAAATGGATGTATTTATCAAACTACAACTAGAATAAATAATAATTACTAATGGCTTTTTGCTCTTTAATTCGTTCTATAATTGATAATACTCATTCACCCAACCATTCTCATTCACCCTGATTCTGGTCTCGTTAATCCCTGGGTGAACTATTCACCTATTTGAGAAGCACTTGGCTGGACCACAACACTATGCTCTTTCTTGCTGAAGAAGTGGATCAAGTAGACCTTGACGATCTAGTGATGCAACAGCCTCTCTATTTTAAATTTAGGAAGAACTGAACAGACATAGCCCGCTATGTAATGGTGGAAATATTGATGAAAGAAGTTAGTCTATAGATTGTCCACCATCAGACCATGATCTCTCCCTTTCAAGTGCTGGAAATTAAAGTTATTTACATGCCTAGAATTAGGAATTTATTTTTTTAGACTCCTAGACCTGTCAGTTTGTTTGCATTATCTATGAGACTGTGATTATTATCCCATGATTCTGAGAGAGATTGGCTAAGGTCAATGCCATCTGACTTATGTGATATGGTGGAAGCAGAAGAATCTATTTTTGGTGGCATCACACTACCTATAGAACGTCAAAAAATTTCAAAATATACTCCTGATACATTCTCTCTCACTACAGCTTTATATTGGCTATGTTTGTCAAGTGGTTCGCTGATTTGCACATTCGAAATCGTTTTAATATAACGTACTCAACTCTCTGTACATGGATAAAAGCATAAGTTAAATTAATATCATGCACATTTGCAATGTCATACAGAAATACAGTCACGAATAAAGTTATACGAAAAACATTTAACTGCTTATGAAATTCGTTTTTAATCTAATCTATATCTATGATAATATTTAACATTTTAAATGCTTACAATTTAGGGAGAAGCGGTGTAATTTGCCGATTTTGTTGGTTTAAGCGTACTCTCAGTTTGATAGTTACCCACATTGTCACAACTGATAATTTTGTGATCGTAATTCGAAATGAGGATGAACAGTAATTAAAGATACGACAAAGTATAGTACCGGTTATTGCCAAACTGAGGCCTATCTTAAACCAACAAGATTGGCGATACAGCCTCTCGTCAAATTGTAATTTACTTTCATATATCAAGACCCAGGATAGTTTGTCGTGCGGCCAAAACAACCTGCTGCAGGACACACTGTGTGTTATTAACAAGAGTGATAGTTTAGCGATTTTTCACCTTCTGTATCTCGAACTGTGGTAATCCAAACTATCGCATATTTTCAGTGGATGTGTTCTAGTAGACTCTTACTTCATATACAAAATTTCAAGGCAATACATTAAGAAATACCTGAGATATAGCATCTCGAATTTTGATTGAGTTTCTTTCTTTGCACCAAAGTACGGAAATTTTATTTCATAGAAAAACAAACCCAACTTTCATGGATTTATAAATATAAGTGCACGCATACCCAAAAAGTTTCAACAGCTATTGGTTTAACATGTTTACTAAAGCTTCTCCTAAGAGTAAAAGTGGACCGTTTTTAATTGTTTGCCATTCGGATTATAGATGGTTGATTTAAAGCAGCGAAACTATAAGGTGAAAGGACGTGCAGATACACAAATATTGGTTAGGTTAAGCAAGCTAGATTAACAGCTTCTAGCTCAAGTTTTCAAGAGAATTATACGGGTGGACAGTTATTATTGATTGCCAACTTTTCAGCACAAATTTACTAAATTTTATGAAATTATCCTAATTAAAGAATGTTTAGCACCACGTGCTATTAGTATAAGCAATTAGCATAAATAATAATGCTTGATACGGCTGTACCAGTTGCATGAGGTGATGGTAAGAAACTGTTAATCTAAATTCTATGATGTTACTATAAAGGAAGCTATTAACACTGTTTTAGAGAGTAAAATCTACCACTATATATTTTAAGGAATCGGGTTGGTTCTGTAAAGTAAAGGCCTGTTCCGAATAATAGGGTTGCGATCCTAAACTAATCTTGGTTACTATCAAGTGTCACTTTCTTATTCGCTGTGTTTTGTTGGTGTGTATTGACAAAAAGTCATGATATGTAATCAAAAATACCTTTTCTCACCATCATGCCCCATTTTAAACAAAAAACGCGGCCTGGCTAAATATTTGCTGTAAAGTTCTTAGCAATGCTATAAGTGTAGCTACCAGTTTGGCTGCTAATTTTAATTTCATTCCTTTAAATAACTTTTTTTGGCCGCACCTTTTTTCACATCTAAGGTGCTTTTGATTAGATATTGTTAGCTATGATAATTTAACTCACATCTAAGTTACATCCTATATATATAATACAGCAACTGCTTTAAAAGTTATATTAAAAATTCTTAATAAATAAACCACTGAAACTCGATGAAAAAGCGGTTATGAAATAGGCCTAACAATAGATAGAGCTACTTGTGTTGTTAGGGCTGTTGTTTTCTAATGCCTAATCATTCTGAAAATAGTCCATGATTAAAACGATTATCATGTAATACCATTTAACCTCAGCAGTAATATCGTAAATATGATGCAACATTGCCTTCGAAAACACTTGTTACGACAGCGGAAGTCACGTGACGCTGGTAACACGTGATGAGATTCCCGAAAGATCATGGATTTTCCTGGCAACTCTAGTTTGTTCCAGATGCCCTCTTTTTTAGTATATAAACTCGGCAAATAAAGCGAGGATAGAATTGCATAGATAGACATATATATAGAAGTAATTGAGTCAAGCAAACAGTAGGCACAGTAAGTAAAGTGTGTGAATCACTATGATTTATAGCCTGTGTTTATAAAAGGAGTTAAGTTTAAAGTGACGGTGGAAGTTCTGTGTATTACAAAGTTGTATCAAGAAAGAATAAACTAGTTCTAATTAAGAAAGGACTTGTATCGCTGAAGTTCCTCGGAAAGAATTTATACCGGAAGTTAACAAACGAGCAGATATGCAACACACTTATTTCCCATACTTAACTTTGGTGTTCCATAGGTTGAGAAACATAGATATTGTTATTCATTATTTTATTAAATAATGCTTGTGAATTTTAAATTCAAATAAAAACAACTACTTAATTTCAAATGTTTTAAGAGATAAAAAAACAACAGCGACCTAATAATACATATGAAAAAAACCAAAACACACAAAAAAAACTACTGTAAATAAAAATAACATGATATTGCGTTGTGTTTATAAAACTTCAACAATTGAAAAAAAAGCTAGTCAATGCTCAAAAAATTCATGTTGCTGAGAGTTTCGTACCTTTAAGTTTCTTTAATAAAATTCAGTCCCAGTAATACTTCCATCTGATCTATGCTGAAAGTATATATTCATAATAGGCCAAGAGATCAACATACAATAAGATATGTGGATTTGATTTGATAAAGTAAACACAGTAACACATCTACTATAACAATACTGTTGCATATCTGCTTGTTTGATAAATTCCGGTAGAAATATTTTCCGAGGAACTTCAGCGATACAAGTCCTTTCTTGATTAAACCAGTTTATTATTTCTCGATACAAACTTTTAGCACACAGTAATTACAGTCAATACGTTTCTCGTCACTTTAAACTTGTTTGTTTTGAATTTCGCGCAAAGCTACACGAGGGCTATCTGCGCTAGCCATCACTAATTTAGCAGTGTAAGACAGCTAGTCATCACCACCCATCACTAACTCTTGGGCTACTCTTTTACCAACGAATAGTGCGATCGACCGCCACATTATAACGCCCCAACGGCTGAAATGGCGAACATGTTTGATGTGACGGGGATTCGAACCCGCGACCCGCAGATTACGAGTCGAGCGCCCTAACCACCTGGCCATTCCGGGCCACTCTTTAGAATTAACAACTTTTATAATACACGCTATAAGTCACAGTGATTCACACACTTTACTTACCGTCACCGGTGTTCGCTTCTTTAATAATTTATCTATATCTATCTATCTCGCTGGCTTTCTTTGCTAGGCTTATATAGTAAAAAAGAGGGCATCTAGCAAACACTCGGACATTCGCGGGGTTCCCCGATAATTCGAGAAACTCCAGCGCGCACGCTCCCAGCGTCATGCGACTTCCGATGTCGTAACAATACTCAGTTTTTGTCTGCCCTGAAAATGCGCACGCACCTTATTGTTTAAATGAGCATACGCGTGCACTTCATTTAAACAAATGTAAACAAAAGGCGGATGTAAATATACTCTAATAGACATTTTGTACAATAACAACAATTTAAAAGCTTATCAAAATTTTAAAGGGTATAACTTTAGGTCGTAGAATAACATTATAAGTTTATTTATTAAATACAGGATTTATAGAATAATACAAAATCTATAAGACCACTTGTCTTAGGTCCAACATTAGGCCTTTATTACGCATGGCCTATCTATACAAATATAATAGTACTGTCTGTTGTCAGTCCATGTAACTACTTCGCCCCCCTGTTGATGGATCTTCACCGAATTTTGTGGGCGATTTTACAATTACATATAAGGCAATCAACTTTTCATTTCCTAAGATAATCTTTTATTAATCATGAATTTACATAACTTCCGTCCAGGGGACGAGTACTCCAGCTAGTATTCAATAAAGACATAAATTAACACTAACACTTGTGTACGTGTTTTACTTTAATTTAGTTAGGGCTAAATTTTACCGTTAGTTAATATTATTAAAGGAGTACTTTGCAATAAAGATACTAATTTGATTTCACATGTTTTGTGGGTCTCTGCTAGTTAATAAAACTTCTCCGATAGCTCTATTCTGACAACAGGTTAGATAGATATTATTATTTCAAATGTGAACTCGTCGTCATTAACTAATATAGTAACTTCGATTAACATAAGAAAATGACATGTACACTATGTACACAAATAGGTTATCCAGGGTACCGGGGGAAGTGCAATAAAACGCATATTTAGAAAAGGGGGTACCATAAAAAGTTGTGCACCACAAATTTAAAGCTACAGAGCAGCAAGTGTTTACGGCTATCATAAAAAGTAACGAGAAACTATCTTGACCCTATCTTGCTGACTTGTAATACATACTGTCGTTACTTTAGTAGAAAAAATGTGAAATAGATTAATACATTTCTGCTAGCTAATTAATGTTTTTTTTCATTACTTTCTCATTTTAGTATAAGTAAATGTTAAATAATACAAATTAAATCCCTTGACTATAATAAGGCAAACAAAATTTAATTATATTTATAGACACGTAAAATATTCTGATTGAAGAAGCTTGGGAGATGTTACAAACATTCTCATTCTTCTAGCTCATAACTAACTGTCATAGCTTACAGAATAAGTTTACCGCTTACGTCATATATGATGCGATTAACTTCATTCTGTCATTAGCTAAAAATAGGGATAGCGCTTATTAACGGGTTTAGTTTGCCAAGTATCTTCAGCAGTGTGCATGTTCCAGATACAGTCCACACACCTTTTTAGTTACCAAATGTGAATAATTAACGTTCTATGCCAAATCTATACAACTGTATTGCAAGCCCAAATACCTTAAAATATTTAATTTGTATTTCTAGTGAAGTTGTCAATTTAACTAAGGATCTCAGTCATCCAAGTCATCGCGATAATTACGACAGAAAGATAACTTATTTCATTAAGTTTGCTTGTTTGTTTCAGAGCAAAGCCACACTGGGCTACCTGCTGTGTCTACCGTGGGGAATCGAACCCCGGATTTAAGTCCGTAAACGTACCGCTGTTCCACACTTCATTAAGAGGCAGATCACATCCTTTTGTATTATAGTTAGATGGTACAGAGAATTGTAAATCACATTCATTGATTCACCCAGGTTAATGGAGGTAACATGTCTTCAGGGGTGATATCAAGCATACACAATATATATCATAAAACATACTATACCAGTATAAAAATATGTATTGTACACTAAGAGGTAAGTGATAGAACAGTTATGTATATATATATATATATATATACACC
>NW_013667400.1:70661-101171 GCF_000517525.1 Limulus polyphemus
TGCCAACCTCTCCCTGCGATGGCGATCGTCAAGTGTCGGGCGTTTTATGACTCTCCTTGACTTCAGTCCCGCAGCTTTTAAACGATTTCTTACTGTTCTGGTTGACAGATTACGACCAGGTAACCACTGCCTTTTAAGACGGGTGCTTGGTGCAAACGGATTTCGTCTGACCAATCTACCAAGGCTCCTATCTTCACGTTGGGTTGTTACAGATGGTCGACCAGATCGAGGACGGTCCTTAACATTCTGGGTGGCAACATGTTTTCTGACCAAACGGCTGATCACTGTGTAATGATAGCCAAGCTGTCTACCTATCGCCTTGTAGGACATACCAGCGGAATTCATGCCAATAATTTGCCATCTCTGCGCCTCTGATATCCGTCTTCTTGCCATTCTTACTTAAAATTATTTTGCATTCAGAAATTCGGGACTTAAATACGGATTTGATGCACGAGAAAATAGTGCATATTGGACGTGAAGAAGGGAGCAAATTGCACGTGGGGAAAAAACGCGCCTGATTTAAATGTCACACCTGAACGCTCACATCCTTTTAATTACGTTTGAAATTATGAACATTGCTCAACATCATGAAAGTTAAACCTTATTAACTTTTTTCCAGGTGTATATATACAGTTTTATCATTTGACTTCTAAAATATATTTAATTCAATTTTATTCAGGTACTAGATTTGTTTGTTGTTAAGTACAAAGCTTACACAATGGCTATCGAAAGCCGATTTTTAGCAGTGTAAGCACACAGAATTGCGATTGTGCTACAAGGAGGCACACGTACTACATAATACAACATGTTGTTTGATTGTTTTTGTGATAGCAAAGCCACATCGGGCTATCTGCTGTGTCTACTGAGGGGAATCGAACCCCTGATTTTAGCAGGGAACTGCAATATGTTGTAAGTGACTAATATTTTAACTACAATAAAGCTATTCCTGAAAAGAAGAAAGGAAAGAGGAAAAAAAATAGAAAGCTTATACAAACCGCGTCTCCTATAACTGGAAAGAAGCATTATTAATTAAAAAAATGTCTGTACAAAGATACAAAAATATAGCACTTAATATAATTTAGATATAACTAACTGACAAGAGTATCATAACTGTTTTGATTACATATAAAATTCTGACTAAATCATATATCTAATAAATAGTTTTTGAAACATAACTTACATTCTTTAAAGGGTTCATTTCTCTTTTATTATTAGATATAGAATTCCACATCCTTTCCTCTCTATAAGTATTCGAATATATATACAACTTTTTAAAATGTGATATATGAAAATCAACATTAATTCTTGTATCATGACCATGAATGTCCTTGCTATGTTATAAAAAGTATTGAAGACTGAGTATATTAATTAATTAATTGTTTATCATAAACATTAATTTACTTATTAAATAATAACGTATTTCATAAATATTTGATATTTTATTTTTATGAAATAACTGATAGTTTAAGCCCTAAAATTTCTTTCAAAAGTAATTTTGAAAAACCAACAAAGGGTTTATAATTATATTATACCTTGATGAACAGTTACACCAAGTATTTGTATATATTAAACGTGGATAAATAAAACTTTAATATAAAGTTATTATACATTTCCTAATAAACAGCCTTTGTATTATGTTTATCATATCTATATATCGTGTAACAATTTTTCTAATAGTTCAAAAGTGCTCTGATAATTTTAATTTATCAGCAATTGCAATACCCAAAAACTTACTGATGAACGTCCTTCAAGCAATACGATATTCATATATATATATGTATATAATTCCCTACTATTACTGTCTTTGTTTTTATTGTGAAAAAAGAAAAAGTATAAGTTTAGTCTTTTCAAGAGTTACCTACAAATCCTTTTAACTACCCCCCCCCCCCCAGTGGCACACTGGTATGTCTACGGGCTTATACGGCTAGAAACCGGGTTTCGATACTCGTGATGGGCAGAGCATAAATAGTCCTTTGTGCTTAATAACAAACAACACTTTCACTAAGCTAATAATTTAACCTATCTAATGGTGCAATACGATATGAACTGAAGACCCCACTTTCCTATTATGAGCTAAAATGATAGTATCATGTGCAAATAGAATTTAATTTATATCAAATAATAAAATCTGGTATACCATTAACATATAATAAAAACAGAATATAACCCTGAAGAACATCTCTTGCATTTATTAACTAATCAGAATATTTGTTTCGAATATTAACTATTGAGATTCTGCTTTTTAAAATAACTCTTCAGCTAATTATAGTTTTATCTCTTACTATATTTTTGACAATAATTTAATCAAATGCTTTAAATAATACAAATTCACTTTCTCCATATTATCAATAATAATTCTACATAAAACTTGAATAACTTGATGCATAGATGTGTCCGTAAGAAATCCACACTAATATTTAGAAAACAGATCTAATTCGTTATCAACATTCCAAAAATCAAGCGCAAATTGACTTTTCTAATATTTTTGAGAATATACCAAAGTTATGAATGGGGGTATGAACTCAATTTTAAATATTGCTTTTCCCGAATCCCGAGGACGAGGAACATAAAAAGAACACCCCCCCCCCCCAGGCTAGTTACAAAACTGTGGGAGGAGTTCGCGAACAAACAAATAAACAAAGGACGTGAATTAATATAGAATCAATTCATAACGTGCACACATTAATAATACAAAATAATAATAAATCAGTTGTTTTTTATTTATTTTCAATTTAATATTTACTGAGCAAACTCTCTTCGAAATTGACTTGTCTGTTTAAGTGTTCAATACTATTGGAAAAGTTATAAATATTTCTCATTTGGTGTAATCTTATATATATATATATATATTACATTATATATCGTTATTGTTGAAACGACGAATATTGTATTATTATTATCATTACACCTGTAAACATTTATTTAAAGAAGTTGATTCTTATTATGCATCAGTACTAAGAAATCAAAGGATTATTAAAGATGTTTTACAACAATATAATTATACTAACGGATTGCAATACCAGATTCAATGTAATAACTGTCAGTAAACCTATATGAGAGAAGCAGGCAGAACTTTAGAAACACTTTGATCTAAACTGGTCCTTCACGTACTTATGATTGAAACTATTGTAGACAACAATGAATGAATAAATAGATCCCACTTTAAACTTATACTAATGGAAT
The DNA here is from genome assembly GCF_000517525.1 of Limulus polyphemus. NCBI lineage: Eukaryota > Metazoa > Arthropoda > Merostomata > Xiphosura > Limulidae > Limulus > Limulus polyphemus. The sequence continues at coordinate 73,845 of NW_013667400.1, forward strand.
GATCTTATCTTCCAAGTCAGCGATTCTCAAACTGTGGGTCGCAAAATAAGACACATCAAAAATATTTTTATTTTCAAATTATGTATAATGTAGTGACCCTGAAATATTTTTTTAAAAATAAAGAAAAAATATTAGAACATTACTAAACCATAAGCAGTAAGTCAACCTCTCTAGTTGAGCATGGGTCTCAGAAAATCGCTTAGTTACTCAGGTGGGTTGAGAATGTTTGAGAACTTCTGTCTAAAACACTAAGGGGTAGTTATTTGTAACTAGAACTTTATAGGTGTTGTTTACATTTTAAAGTGTGCCGTTTATAGATAAAACATTTTGACATCGATGTTAATATATATTAATTTTCAGTTAAACATTTTAGACAGTTTTGTGGAACTTATTTGAAAAAAACTAGTGGGATTCTCATATCGTCTCATCAATAGCCTGAAAATGACACACAGAGAAGAGTTTATAGCTTGTTTAATAAACAGATTATGCATAAAAATCTGATCGAGTTGTTAACATTTTTGAGTACTGAACCATATTTTATCTTTCTTTATATCTTTAATTGTTTTTCCTCTTATGTAAAATTTGCTCCTGTACGTCTGGATGTTGGAGCAATTACTTTACCTGTTTCTACTGGCACCCATCTTTTTAAAGGACAACGCAATATCCTAAATAGTTTCATCATAGGGTGTCTGAAGGTGCTTTTAGAAATTAATCTAAATTTGGCAACAATCAACTGTTCAATGGTAAAGAGGAGAACAGTGTCACGGTCAACGTACAACAATTTAAAGTGAAGCATGCTGAGGAGGGTAGGAGAGGGGGAGTAATGCAAGTGTTGGCTGCATCTCAGCCAATGGCATTGGGATTAACACAGAACTGGAGGCACCATGATTGCTGACAGATACAAGCAGATTTTTATACACAACGTCATTTCATCAGGAACAGGAACTATTGAGTAAGGATTCATCTTCCAGCAAGACACTAATCACAAGTGATACTGTGAAACAATAATTCCAAAGACAAAGAAGCTAATGAACACTCGAAGCTGTAGCTTGGCCTGCACCAAGTCCTGATGTGAAAATGACTAAATCTGTGTAGATTTACATGAAGAAGGTCGAATACTTTATTTTTAGCCTTTCATTGTTATTCACAGAATATATTGTGATGAAACATTTGTGTGTAAATAGTAAAAAATACATAAAGTGTTGCATAGCTATATCTGACTTAGGGTAAAAGCGTCAAGTTTCGGAGCTAGCAAGTGGTTATATTGTTAACTTGTACAAGCTATGCATTACAGAGAACGTACTGCGTGTGTTTCACAAGACCCTTTTTCTAATCGGGCCCTAAGAGTATATTAGTGATAAATTAAGGTCTGGAAGCTTTCCAGAGAGAGAAGATTTGCTATTTTAAGACTAAGAGAAGTTACGAAATATTCCAATGTTTCTGGCTGAGCCTTAGAATGCATGATAAATGACATTATTAGTTATCACGTATAAATAGTATATAATGTACTTGAGATATGTCGAGAATATTCTATTGCACTCATGTAAAAAAGTTGTATATTTTATGTTTGACCTTAGCTGATTCACTTGTTTCACACTAACACGTATCAAACGATGTTTTTTCTTGCATAAAAATCTTCTGAATTATTCTTAAATAAAACAAACAGAATTATTGAGATGAAATAAAAATTCTGAAAAATTATAAATATGCTTTTATATATAACTATATAAATGCTGGTGGAAATAGTATAACAGTACTGTAGTTATAAATATGAAAGTATTTCTTGATGAATATAATAGCTATAGATTAGTAGATGTAATTATTTCAAATATATGAAAATAACAATAAAAGAACATTCAGTATCATACTTCTATATGACGCCGATGAAAAAGTATATTCTTCCAGCTATGTGGCACGTTATGCTATAGGCTTTAGAAGTTTACAGTATTTTACGAACATTTTCTGATTTTTAATTTATTGCTTTATATCCTTTCACAAGGCAATGAATGAAAAGCAAACAAAGAATTTTTGCTTTCACGTGTCTGTGTACATTTTCAATTACTTTGTTATTCACCTGGAGATTAAGCTTAAAGCTGTACGTTTTCAATGAGAATTAATGTCTTTTAGTACTTTCAAAACTGCTGAACAAATAAGCAGTGGCTCTCGCACCTCGTAGGTGCAATTACAGACGTCATCAGTTAAATCTGGAGAACAAATTGCATGTATTGTGCCAACTGCGCACGTATTTTGCACTTAAAAAAGACAATAACCTTCAAGTGCTTGTGATACAATACATTTCTTACAAAGAATAAGAAAGAGAAAAATATGTAGTAGTAATTATCCTTATTTTGGATAATATCTTTATATTCAAAAGCACGATTTTTCAACTATATAATGTCTTTTATCTTTTGTTTGTTTGTTTTGAATTTCGCGCAAAGCTACACGAGGGCTATCTGCGCTAGCCGTCCCTAATTTAGCAGTGTAAGACTAGAGGGAAGGCAACTAGTCATCATCACCCACCGCCAACTCTTGGGCTACTTACTCTTTTACCAACGAATAGTGGGATTGACCGTCACATTATAACGCCCCCACGGCTGAAAGGGCGAGCATGTTTGGTGGGACGGGGATTCGAGCCCGCAACCCTCAGATTGCCAGTCGAGTGCCCTAACCACCCGGCCATGCCGGGCCCTTTTATCTTTGAAAGATCAATATTCAACGTTCACTTCACTATGGTAGTGCCACATAGAAACTCATACACAGGAACATATAAAAATGATAAATTATTGATATAGTGTGGGTTTCTTTGTTATTAAGCACAAAACTGCACAACTGGTAAGTTGTGCTGTGCCTAACATTGAAACCGAACCCTGAATTTTAGTGTTATAAGCTCTCAAACTCACCGCTGAGTCACTGGAAGACAACGCAGTACAAACACAATTATAATAATGTTTCTTGTTTTCTTTTAAGTTATTTATTGAACAATTTTAAAGATGAATAAACTTCATGTACCATATTTTTGAAATGCACAGAACAATATTGTACTGTAGTTTTATCTTAACATATGTTAGAAAAGTGTAATAGAGTTTGCTACTACAGCTACAAATGTTAATGTCTTTTAAAAAGTGCAATACAATATTTTTCATCAGCTAAATTTTTTTTGAACAGCAACATTATTAAAGGCTGGAATCTGTGTAGAAAGTTAAAAAGTCAAGGCACTATTAGTATCGTAGCATCCAACTTTCACATACTTATTTCTGGCACTGACATGATAACAACTAACAATTATAAGCTCACCATCTCTACCCCTTTGACTTTGACATGTAAGTACCCTTTTTTGTTTTCCTTTTCACAATAAGCACAACTAATACTCGGTTTATTCCTAACCAATATTAATATGTGGAATAGAATTGAACATACATTCCAACAAATAACCTACTTTGTTTCTAAAACTAAGATCTAACAGTTACAAACCAAAGATTACAATTTGTAAGTGTCGTCACAAGTGCTGAACATGGGCAAGCCAGTTAATAGTTTACCTTCCATTACATTTATAAACTATCAACAATGTTTTCTCTGCGTCAGTGTAGATAAATAAACGTACAAATCTGTAATTTATATTATACCTTACTTTCGTCATCTAAACATTATTTGTTTTCCTTTTAATTCTTCGATCACAGCTTAATCCTCAGCCTTACATTCTATCATGTAAAAAAAAACACTGCTTAACATTCCCCAACACTTTCTTACCTGTAGGCTGTATCTTACTAAGCGTTCTTTTTTGTTCCTCTTCATTTTAATTATGTATTTTTTATTTACCGTCTGTCTCTCTTAAAAATCATCCACATAAGATCTTAAAGTCAACTCTAAACTGTTATTGATAAACACTTATCTACTCTTTCTCATTTTTCTAGCTTCATTATATAAAACTTTCAACCCTTCCTTTTTCTATTCTGTCAGTAAATAAGCGTCTTCTTTAACACCTTTTTTTCATCGCCGATTTTACTTCACTTCCTCTTCTGTTCAGTGTTCCAGTTTTTTCTGTGCTTCCATTATTTAAATTTCACATTTCATCTCTATACGATCATCTTCTAAACATCCTGAACCCTTCCTAATTTAAGTACTGCTACTACAGGATCATATCATAAACATCCTAAACCCTTCCTAATTTAAATACTGCTGCTACACGATCACCTCCTAAACACCCTAAACCCTTCCTAATTTAAATACTGCTGCTACACGATCACCTCCTAAACACCCTGAACCCTTCCTATTTTAAATACTACTACTACTACAGGAGCATCTCCTAAACATCTTGAACCCTTTATAATTTAAATACTTCTAATATACGAACATCTCCCGCCTTTTTTTTCCTTTTCTTCAATAACCAAGATTGTTGTTTTTATAGCCTTCGTCACATAGCAAATTTATTTTCTGCTCTTTCTTTAAAATGAAACTAAACTTGAAAAAGTAAAGAGAACTGATAGAACAAAATAATTCTTACGTCCTCTTAGTTTCTGCTTATTGTTTCATACATCAGTCTCATTACTCATGACTGTTGTGTGTGGCACCTAGCAATTATGACACAGTGAAGTTCAATATGCTTTCATCCCTATAATAAATATACTTCGCTTTTCTACAACTGAAAATTTGTATTTGAAGGCTTGAAAACAGTTGCTGTAAATAGTGAGAAAAGGAAAGCATGCTACTCCAAAGGCACTATTTCTATTCCAGGAAACTTATTCTTTATTATCATGCTAGTGCTTCACGGACAGAAGATCATCATAGTGTTTTCATTCTTTTTTCTTACATCGTCAACCCGTTAGACTTGGGGCTGGGCAGAGTTTATGAAATCGAATGAGTAAGTTATCATCTCTCTGGCTGCATTGTGAGTCATCTCAAAGACAATGACGTGATAGTAGAAAAAATATACATTCAACCAACTTTCCAATCAGTACATCCATAGTAATTAACAACTTTAAGTTTTCTCATTTGCCAAAAATGGTCAATATAGAAGTTAAGTTTAAATTGATTTTTTGATAATTAATAGTAAAGTTCCGAGATAAAACGTTTAGGCGCATTCAATAGGAGGATAATGACGAGCAAGATTAGAAATATGTTAGTCAACTATAAACTGAAAAGACAAAATAAATTACTAGGTTTGCATAACTGTAGTTCTTTCTCCACTTCAGATAATGGTTGTTACAAACGTCATCAAGAAAGAGCACAGTGTTTTAATAAAAAATATAAGCTAAAACTACTCTGACCCGAAAAAATAGCAGATCATTGAAGAAAACCTCACTGTTTATTTACATAGTTTGGGTAAGAAAAAATGTGTAGAGAAGAAAAAAAAAGAAAAGAAAAAAATAGAAGAAAATAAATTTAAACGTAACTTATGTGAGCGATTATTTGGCAACAAAGATTTGATTACAAAATTATGAAGGAAATTCGGATACAATTCCATTAATAGATGATCTCACAATCCTTAGGTTCCAAACGCTTAATATCGAATATATCTAAATGCTTACGAAACAGAGGTTAGTTTGAAGGATTACAATGATAAAAACTGCGTTTTTATACCTACTGTGGGCACAAAAAATAGCCCATTTTGTAGTTGTGTCTTTAACAACAAACAAACAAAGAAACCCACGTTTCATTCGCTTGAAAATATTGCTCATTAAACTTCATCCTTTTGACTCTTACCCCAGTTTTTAAATGTTTTCACCCCGCAGGGACGGAAATAGAATCAAACCCCCATAAGAGGTTAACAAAAAAGTTTATTTTCCATGTGTCAGAAATATTTTATTTTTAGAACCTCATTGGCTTTCAACTGCTGTTGAGTCAGCTAGACTTGTCGAGGAATAAAGAAGGTGTGAATGCGACATGAAATTTGTTCAAAGGTGACCCTGTTTGTTAGGTAATGTATGCAGAAGTGTGTTGCATATTTCTGTGAGTGTGCTTCTCCAAACATCGCCAAGTTTTTACGAAACCTGTTCTAAATAGTTTAATTCGTCAAGCTGAAACTATCGTAAAAAATTGTCTGCAGCTTTCAAATACTCGGAAAACAAATGCGTACTTATACAAATATAGTATGAAGGATAAATGTTAAAGTACTAACACGTAAAATATGTGATTTACAAAAGAACTCCTGCGTTTTGACATCTGGGAAATACAGTATGCTATAAAAAAGCATTTTTCTTTGTGAAAAATGCTTTTATATGGTTCACTGATAGGGGCATTTTTTCCCTTTTGACATATCTGTTGTTTTCGGTTTGGTTGGTACAACGGTATAAAGTTCATAATACTGTTGATTTTGACAATGCAAATGTTTTATTCTTATTTTTATTGTTCCTTTTAACAGTTCTACAATGTTTACTGTGGTGGTCCAGATTTGATAATCTAATAGTGATTGGTACACAGTTTTTGCTAATTAATTGGTTGGAACAGAGTATAGGATGTGTTGGGTTTGACAGTTTCTTTTTTTTTGCTTTCTTTTGTGTTTGTTGGATGAAAGACAAGAACTGTTCCTTTTAGTAATAACAATTCATATCAACAAAAACACATTAGTAAATTGATTTAGATTTTATTAGAGACTCAACGTTCGGTTGTAAGCCTGTTTTTGTCACATCAACTAAAACAGTTTGATATTGAAGTATTGATAATACAAGCAACATTTTCAGTCGTGTATGAATATATGACTTTACACCACAAACCCACGAATTTTAAATTAATCTTTATTTTGGTACACTGAGTGTTCATTTGATATACAAGTCTTGTGATAGATTTCTTTTGTGATGGATGTCGTTTATTTACAATTGTAACAGTAAGCCTGGATTACTTCATAGTCTATAGTATTTGTTTAGTTAGTTCACTGGCGTAACGCAAGTAGAAAGATTTCATTAGCATTTAAAATCATCTCTGTTTTTACTAAGTTAAAGAGTTTTTATAAGTTTATTTTGCTGCTTATAAGTCCGTTTCACTATTATTCATATACACGTAACATGTGTGGATGGTTTTTGTTTAGCAAAGAATGTCCTATTTTTTAACTTAATGTTTTCTTTAACCAGATTAAAGCGAACTATCTCATTTCTGTTCATCTCTCTCTTGCACCGACCCTTCTTTTTTTTTTTTTACCGTGGAAGGAGAATCTTAATGTAATATAGAATAATTATTTTTCAGTCTAAAAAATTACGAATCCGGTCGTTTCTTAAAGCTAATAAAATTCTAAAAAAAGTTGAGTTGGGTCGATTTAGGGCACTTTTAAAGTGGATTGAATTTTCAGACTACTGTGTTCAGTTACACGAAAAATTTAAATACGTTTTCATTACCAAAATTCGAAATATTAAATACATGACCAATACACCTATATAAGCCCCCTGGTGTAAGATAGTGTCACCATAGTAATAATGTAATGACTTGTATATCAAGATGTCTATAAAGACAATTCTAATGATGATTAATTCTGTTACACATGGCAAGTATTGAATTTTTTGTTAGAAATATACTTAGACTGCTGAACCAAGATCACTGACAGCCAAAGAATGCTTAATTTGCTGTACATTTGCGTCAGTAGATTAGTAACAGGTCGACAACTTCTTTAATGGATTTGGAAGAATACATTAAATGACGTCAAAGCTGAATATGAGAGTTTCTGGTTGAGTGGTTCTTGTTCTGGAACAAAAAGCCTTAAGTGTTCTGTAACTAACTAGGTATCATATCTAACACATTATGAGTAAGTTCTTCTATTATTCAACGAAAAGTTTTGTGTGTGAGTATTTTCAGAAACAGAAATTGTAGAACGTAAAAATAGATTAGTTTTTTTTTGTTTTGAATAATCCATATTTTTTATATCTGAGAGTTTTAAGGCTTTCAGCGTCTTATCAAGGAATGAGAAGTTTAGAAGGTTTCTATTTTAAGCTTGAGGTCTTGCTCAAAGCTTGGTACAGTTGACACTATGAACTTTTTTGAGAGCAAAATCTGAACCCTCACTTCCCGTATTAGTTAATACAGAGGAATTACCATTTCTTTGAAAATATTACAACTAAAAGGATCTCAATTCATAGTGCAAAAAGAGAAGTCAAATATGGGGAAGTTACTGTATTACTTCTAGCTTTGGGTTTTAAAGCGATAAGTAAAGAACGCAGTGCTAATTATGAGATTAGACATTGTATATATATATATATATTTAAAATTATGGTGTCACTCATTTAAAGGTATTCAACCTTGTTTATAAACTGACATGTTACATACTGGGATGATGTTTATTTCCTAGCATTTCCTTTATTATCCCGTTTCAGAAACAATTCACTGCCAGCAAAAGACAGAATAACAGCGTTTTAACAAATTTAGTTGATGTGACGAATAATTTTAATTTTTGTTAAATACACAGTGCTGACTCGTATATATATATTGTAAATTGTTTTAGATAAAGAAAACATACTGTGATTACACATACAAAGGTACATATGTCTATACACTTTTTTACTGGTTCGACGTTTGGATTGGAAACGTTCTTCAGGATCTCTTCTCACAGTGACAGGTTCGACTGCTATAATCCTTCTTCAGGAATTCTACACACAGTGATTGGTTCGATGGATTGGCTGTAATCCTTCTTCAGGAACTCTACACATAATGATTGGTTCGATGGATTGGCTGTAAGCCTTCTTCAGGAGCTCTACTCACGTTAAAATACTCTATAAGATTTTCTTACTGTGCTTCATATAGTAATTGTAATAATCATTATATTTTTGCATTTATTTTCGTAGGTCTTAATTAACTGTAAAATCCTAGCACGCCTAATGTTAATTTTATAAAATTCCACCTAAAGTTTCTTACTTGGCATGTTTAACATAGTGAATAAAAAAACTACTTTTTTCTCTCCAGAGAAAGAATTGCTGAATGCTCAATATTTCGCCTTACAACTTCTTCAGGAACAACATAACAAAACAAAAGGTTTTTATGAAGAATACTTAAAATAGTAGAGTAATTCTAATCTAAACACTCTTCAAAAAACCGTTTGTTGTAGATATGTAGTGTTTATTTATGAACTTCAAGAGTGAACCTAAAAAAGACTTGCAAGTTAAAGCTGCTTTACATCAGATAAGCTCAGTAAGAACAATACAGTGTGTCTTTTAAGTATTAAAGAACATTGAAAACATTCGACTAAGAAATGGCTCGTTAACAGATTGTCACTTGTACGCTCGATGAGAACTACGGCGATATGCCACATTTCACAGACACGATGCCAATATTTTGTTTCTTCAAAATCTGTGGCTAATTTGTTTTAGCAATATGAGATTTATTCAGTCAAACTATAATATTAAATACTCAGTGATAAATCTGAATATGTCCGAACATTTTTTTTCGAATGTGCCTCTCAATTTCCTTTCAAAACATTTCCAATACAGTCACCTGACAATTAATTTTGTCATTTAAAGAATTATTTTGTTGACTAATGGTGTTTGGGAATATAAATTTAGCTCTTAGAAAATGACATATTGTTTGCTTAATTGTTTTGTCCTGAAAGGCATAGACTTATTCTTTTAAGTATGAAATTTTGATGAAAAGATTTGCACGAGTCATATATATATATATATATATGGAATAATGCTAAGGCTGGTAAATGAAAGCCACATTTGGAAAATTTCATATACTAGCTATTTATTTCTAAAGAAGGAAGGAGGTGGAAATGTGGGCGTTTTAATGATTACGTACCCAACTGTAAACTGAACCTTCACGAAGCTTACTGAGAATCTTTTCAGTCCTGTTTTGGAAGCGATAATGACGTAATATTCCCAAAATTGCGGTCCCATTTTCATAAGATTAGTAAGAGCCAGTAGAGTGCCAGTGGTATTTTTGGAAAGTAGGGTTTCTCGACTGAACTACATTACCTGCTCTCAACGTAGCTTCCTTAGTGTTGTCTTGGTGAGCATTGCAGTCAGTCCGCTATCTTCACATAGTTCTTTCCTATCCGTGTCCTGTAGAACGTTAATTATCCACACACATTTGACATGTCAGGCCGTGGTCCTGCTTATGGTCTGTCTGCCCAAGTGGCAAACAAAGTAAGTTTAGGTTATAGATGCCTTAAAATTCTATCGAAATTAACCTCATATTTACTTTAGGGCTTGGTTTCGATTGATTATTTTTATCTACAATTATACTCAGTTTTGCCAAAATAGTACTTTATGACTGTGCAGGATAATATATATATATATATATATATATAGCCTGGAAAATATTAAACGTTTGTCCAGTGTGTTGAGAAACATTAAGTTGAAGAACCAGTATCCAATATTTTGAATGAGTTTTGCTGATTAATTTTCCAAACTTCCCCACAATATGTATTAAAGAAAAAATTGTTTTGTGATTTTACTTCGTAATTTTCTTTATTAAAAATAACAAACAAACTTTACCAAAAGTATTAGAATAAGATCAATAATAACTTTCCTTTTCGGAAACTCCAAAATACCTTATTAATTTAATTGTTATTTTTATTAACATGGTATTGTTTAAATAGGGATTCGTCAGTAATTTTCTCTGTTGTTGCAATAATGCCCAGATATATACATTTTTTTATTTTATTTCCATTTGTTCTTTCTAGTCCATGACTGGTTTTCATTCAATCGGCTGTTGTATGCCTTATTTTCTAAACAGTTATGAAAACGTGAAGTTTCTTATTTATGTGTTTATATTTACTTATTACTGATTTTGTTGTTTGTTTTATATTGCTCACATGTTATGATAATGTGAGGAACACTTTATTAAATATTTGAGGGGCTGGTGTACACAATTAAACTATTCTTAAGTTAAAATATTTTAAACGTGACGTACTGGTTTCACATTAGAACGCCTTTGAAAATGACTTTTCGGCATTACGAAACTATCAGAGGATTGAGTTGCATTGAAGGAAGTCAACAATTTTTGACACCCATCCAAAATTCCTTCAACATACGCAGTACCCGGATGTAAACCCATTTGCCACCTTATCTCAGCTGTTTCCTCTCTTGTGTTTGACGGATAATGACAGCTGGTTGGATAAAAATATCCTTTCTAAGAGCACATCAGACTGTTTTAAGACAAGTAGGAACCATAGCCCCAAAACTTTCTATAAAAAATATCAAAAACAAGATAACAACGTTCTAGTAATCGAATCAAGAATGTAATAAAAAATACTTCAGTGATAAAAGGTATTTTTTTATAAATAAAATATATACTTAATAAATTATAATCACAGCGCTTCAGTACTGTGGCGTATAAACGTTTATTAACAGAGTGATTATTTTGAAAATGAACCGATCTTTGTGTTCAAGAATAAATTCCGCTGTAGTTTAAATGATAAAATAGCATGCATTATTTGAGCAACATCATGCTCAGATGTTTTTGGACACTTTAGATGATATTGCATTTAATTATTTCGTTCTATTTGTGTGGATATAATTATTTCTCAAATATATAATTAAATGTATATTCATTTGAATTATCTTGAATATTTATGCTAGTTTTTTTCTTAGAAATAATAATTCAGAAATTGTCTATACAATTTTATACGGATATAATTGTTAGATCTTGATAATTGCGTCGGAGAAAAGATGATATTACATTCTTATTCTGATGAATAGATGGCCGGAAAACGTGATCAAGCGCTCGAGGCGGACATACTAAAATGGATAGAAGCCATCCTAGGTGAAAAACTCCCTCCTGGCAATTTTGATGACGTTCTGAAGGATGGAGTTATACTCTGCAAGTAAGAGTCTTACATACTGTTGTGGAATTTTCGTGCAAAGCTACATATGGGCTATCTGGGCATAGCCCTCAATAATTTTGAATTGAAAGACTAGGGGAAAGCAGTTACAACAGTCACTAAGAATTCTTGTGATACACTTAACTAACTGAATAGTGGAATTTAACATTATTTCAGCACACACACGACTCCAAAGTGCGAAGCGTGCTTTTGCAACAGCGGGACACAAACAGTGAATTCTCGGATTCATAGTCCGGGCACGCTAACCACCAGGTTATGATCGGTCCCTTATATAAAAAAGAAATAAAGAAGTGTGCACCTGTTGTTAACCGTTTAGTTATCCAATTAAATCATTCAATTCTAATTGCATTTTTTTGGTTGGTACGTTATTTTTAAATGTCTTAAAATTACCCGAAGTTATTCCGAAATGGAAATTACGCGTGCGCGTGTATATGCAAAAAGGAATAAACACCTTGAAGGACATGACATCAATATATAGTCTAGTAATGTAACGATAGTTAAAGTATTTTAGATTGAACAAAGTGATGTAGTAGCATATTCATGTAAAACAGAGACAACGTTCTTAGTAAATAATCCAGGAAGATTATAAACTTCTGAAAAATACAATGATAACTGATAAATGTTAGATTTAAGATTATGATCAGAATTGACAACTTTATCGATGTGTTTGAAAGATACAAACGTAAAGCTGAAGAAAGTATGGTTCATTTGGGGGCATTCTGGAAAATGTATTGAGATATTTCTTTACAGTCTCGTGCGTCAGTGATCATTATGTAGATAAGTGTTAGGGGGCTGGAAAATGGGGAGGGAATTGAAAAAGTTCTTAGCTTATTCGATCGCTAACTCATGAGGAGCTGTTCAAGTTGAGAATTTCTACTCCAATGTTGATTTATGAATGAAAATGTACCTGATTTATTTTTGACAAAGGAGGAATATTTAAGAAAGGAAAATATTACCTGAAATATTTTGTTTGTTTGTTTTGAATTTTGCGCAAAGCTACACGAGGGCTTTCTACGGTAGCCGTCCCTAATTTAGCAGTGTAAGACAAGAAGGAAGGCAGCTAGTCATCATCATCACCCACCGCCAACTACTGGGTTACTCTTTTACCAACGAATAGTGGGATTGACCGGAACATTATAACGCCACCACGGCTGAAAGAGCGAGCATGTTTGGTGGGACGGGGATTCGCACCCGCGACCCTCAGATTGCGAGTCGAGTGCTCTAACCACCTAGCCATGCTGAAATATTTTAGTACGAAAAATATTTATAAAGAAATAAAGTAGTAAATTACATATTCCTAAAGCGAACATGGCTAATTCAAGAAAGCAAATATAATTCAAGTATTTGAAAATGAGGTGTTATTATAAAAATAGAATAATAAGCGACGTATTTTAGATCGAAGGGCTTTATGAATTAAAAACAACGATAACAGTAGTATCTATATAACGAGGAGTAAACAGTGAGTATATTCACGACTATTATTTTAAGAAGACAAAATTCAGAAGTGCAGATATATTTAAAGTACTTTCGCGAGGGTACTGAAATATGTTGACTGAAGTAGTTGACACTTTCAAGACACACATACATATCTAAGCCCTCCACCCCTTACACATATATGGGGCATTTTGAATCCCGCGATGGACAGAGTGTAGAGAGCTCATTGTGTAGCTTTGTTCTAAAACAAATACAAAAACAACAACATATATCTAAATGCTTAATTCTAGAATGAAGAAAAATAATGTCAAGACAAGTTATTTCAGGAGAATACTCAACGGGTGTAAATGTAAATAATTAATTATAGACAGCACTCGAGTTATAAATAGTCAACAAGGGGAAACTCCAGAAATCTACTCACAGACGCATATTTTCATAATCAGGCATTTAACAGTTAGACTTGTATGTTATTACAAAATATGGTAATTTTGTTTGTTTGTAATTAAGCAAAAAGCTACGCAATGGGCTGTCTGTGCTATGCCAACCACGGGTATCGAAAACCGGATTCTAGCGTTGTAAGAGGGGGGAATATGGTAATCATAATGTATCTGAACAAAGCTATATGATTGCTCGCACCACCCTTTCATTCAATAACTATGCATCAAAAGGAACGAGGTTTCTATCCGTCCCCCCTCCATTCCTAGTACTGAATTTGTCTTGAGAACGAACTACACAAAAGGAAAATGATAACTGAAGAATGTTAGACAGAAAATTAATAATTTATAAATGAAATGACACTGAAATATTTAAATTGTGGACTATAGATATGATTAAGAAAGTTTATTTCTTAAAAAAAATCCACTATATTGTTTAAAAAACAACAACTTTACTCTGATAACTACACCTGGTTTTATTCTTTTTTCTTAAAAATCTAGCCTGATGAACAAAATGATGCCTGGATGCATTCAAAAGATCAATACTTCTGGAGGTCAGTTCAAGATGATGGAGAACATTAACAGATTCCAGGATGCAGCCAAGAAATGGGGAGTTCCTGAGATCGACGTCTTCCAAACGGTTGACCTATGGGAGAAGAGGAATATTGCCCAGGTTGCCCAGTGTCTTATGGCCCTCGGCAGAGCAGTAAGTTTTGTCTTCTTAATGTATGGTGATCCTCAATCACTGACCTTGACTTAGAGACAGATTACAGACTTATAATTTTTCAGTGCCCTTCTTTTGGCAGTAGGTTTACTGGTTTAAAATTGATTTATTGTTCTTATATTATTGGTCAGTTTTCTGATTTATAATTTCTATAATCCTCGATTTCGCAGTAAGTTTGCGGGTTTCTTATTGATTAATGGCATCTGTCTTTGCAATATATTTCTGGGTGTTATAATTATATTAAGTTAATTCAATGAATCATAAAATTCAAATTCTCGTTTTACCACAGTTTAACGACACTTATCCTAGCAATAAATTCCATGGTTTCTTGTTGCTTCTCGCTCTTCAGTTTTTTAAAGCCTCCTGTTTAACTGCAAGCTTAGTGGTTTTTAATTATTTCGTGGTATTTGCGTTTGTCTTGTGCAATGTTTTCTATACTACAGAGCTTTTAACTTCCTTTTATGATTCATGAGTTCTGGGCTTTCAATTTTTTTGTCTCCATGTAATTATAGTGTCAATTAACTCTTTAAATAGTAAATTCATTGATTTATATCTACTTTATACTTATTGATTTAACAGTTAATTGTTGAATTAACACCTTATTGGTTTCCATTTGATTTGTTATTCTTATTTTTTAGCAACCTTCCAAAAATTGTAATGTTTCAGCCTTTTTTTAAGCAACACGATTTTGGGTTTTTATTTCTCTTGTGGCGCCTATTTTAGCAATGACCTATCTTATCATATAAAAAAAAATCCTAGGTTAATGTAAGGTTTCTTTTTCATTTTTGCCATAGAACTCATAAGAGTCCATCAGTCCTCTTATGTATTGCCTTTCAATTGTAATTTGTATGCATACATTTTAGCAATTAAATTAGGACCCTCAAACAAAAGGCATTTTTCCATATATCTATCTAAAATGCTATGTGTAAATGGCACTACACGCTCCTATTTCCAGGCGTTTTTGTTAAGTAGTTGATTGGTAACGCTGCATACTTTTAACAGTGTTACACCCATCCTGAGTGGAACGGACCCTGCTTAGGACCTAAACCTTCTGAAGAGAACAAGCGCGAGTTCACCGAGGAACAGCTCCGAGCCAGTGAAGGAATGATCAACCTTCAGTATGGCACAAACAAGGGAGCTAACGCCAGTGGCCTCAACTTCGGCAACACTAGACATATGTGAAGTACAACATTGCACTCATAGGAATCGATCATTAAATACACGCATAACAATGTGGCTAAGAATAACATAAGAGTCATATTTTAGTGAACAAAATGTACTTCGAAAAAGATAAATCTGTTGGAATATTCTAAAGTTTGGCATCTGTTTATCATATGAAAAAATGTCTAGGTTAATGTTAATTTTTTTCTTTTGCCTTGGAGCTTATATGAATCTATAAGTCCTCCCATGTATTACTTTTCAATTGTAATTTGTATCCAAGCATTTTAGCTCTTATAATGAAAAAAAAAAGTTATTTTCTTACGTAAAATTAAGTAAGTATTTTCACTCCAATGATTTTATTTCTTTATTGGTGCAAGCCCTTATCTTTCATCTGTATGTATATTTTTAGTTGCAATTAAAATGGAACTAATTGGACACTAGTAGAAGGGCAGATTAAAGTTTCGCATATTTGTATCAAGGTTTTGTATGAACTGTGAAGCCGTTTAAAATTAAAATTAATAAAGAAATAAACATATTTTGTTGATTTTATTACACATATATGTGTATAGATAGGGCACCAATGATTTTTATTCTTATAATACTTGGATTTTGACAATTATAAACAATTTGCCACAATTAGAAAAACAAAAAAATAACTGTTAATTGTGTGAGTGTTCAAATCTTGCATTTTCCACGATGCAATGGGATTGCTATTTGGTTAATACTTAAACTGAATGTAACAATGCAACTTAAAATGTTTTCATATATTGTTCGTAATGCTGTTTAAAGAATTAGTTTGAATTTAATGTAATACGTAAGCATTCATCTTCAACATAAGTTTTGCAAGTGATGACAACACGGTATATAATAAAACTGTGATTAACTGAAAGGCTTACGTTAAGTAACAAAGTTCGTATCCTAATCATACCACCTAGAGGTGGAGAAAATCCAAGTGATAAATTTAACTAGAAACGTGAAAAGATTCAAAGTTTTATTTTAGTTTAAAAGTCTATGTATGTAAAAATATTAGGTTTTTAGTTTCCGCATATTTTCCCAGTCATCACACACATGCACTCTTACTTGTAAAAAAAAACATTTTCTATAAACAATATTTAATATTTAGTCTCAAAATAAATTTCCCCCACTCCTCAAAAAAGCTTTAACGTTACTTTCTAGCGGAAAATGTTTACGTAATTTTAAGTAAATAAAAAGTTTCATTGAATGCAATTTTAACGATAAAATTGCTAGATTTATGGGAAAGAAGACATGAAAAAGAAAGTTAGAATTTATCACTATTATCATCAAAATCAACGGGAAAGATTTTAAGAAGATTTACTAACATTAATAGAATAAAGGAAAACATGATATGATGTGGTTACGAAGGTTAGCAGAATAGAAATGGAAAACGCTAAAATTATTCGCTATTATCAACAAAACCAATGGGGAGGATTTTAAGACGAAGTACCAACATCAAAAGAATAAAAGAAAACGTGCTAGGACGTGTTACGAAGATTAGCAGATAAGGAAAACGTTATAAATTTTCACTAATATCATGAAAATAAATTGGAAAATGTTTGGTTGTCGCTAGCATAAGAAAAAATAGATGGAGAAAATGTTATTATTTGCATCTAATTTTAGCAGGAGAATGAAAAATGTACACAAATGTTCTATTTGATCAAATGGGGTTACTGTTCTGTGCCTGATTTCTCCATGGAGAGTATGACCTTTCCTGTTTATATATATAATTTCTTTCTGACTGGCACCCCAGTGACACAGCGGTATGTCTGCGGACTTGCAACGCTAGAAACCGGGTTTCGATACCCGTGGTGGGCTGAGCACAGATAGCCCATTGTGTAGCTTTGTACTTAACTTCAAAAACAAAAACAAACTCTCTGACGGCCCTCTTTGGTCACATATGCTTATTTGTTTCGTAAATGGCCTCTTTGGTAAATGGTTTTTCTTTTAGTGTGATTACACTTTGGGTCTGTACTAGTCATCTCGTAGCAACAGTGGCAAGATATGTTGAATAAATTACATAAAATACAACAATAAAATATAAAAAGCTATCTATGGTACATATCAAATTACGTGGAGTAGGAACAAAACGATACGAAAAATATAAATTAAATTAGACAAAATCAAAGAAAGTCAGACCTAGACCAAATTAATGAAAATAAGTTCTAAACGAGATAAATAGTTTGATTTTAAGAACATGGTTAAAGCAAAATGGCCGATTTTTAATACAAAAAGCGAGGAACCTTAATAATATAACCTTCATCGAAAATACTTAAGCTCAAACCCGTGAAAAACTTTAGAATAAAAATAAGAGGTAAATTATTAGTTGATAAACCCTTCAATACAAATAATTATAAGTTCTTAGTGAGATAGACAAAAACATTAAGATATGGGATTAAAATAATATATATATATCAAAGAAATGTTAAAGCAGTGACTGAATGTAAAAAAACTGAAAGAATGCAATAAGTTCAAAAATAGTAATAATACAAGGTATTTGTATTTTGCATCTATGGTAAAGTTACTAAGGCTATCTGCCATCAACCCTAATTTTGAACTACTGACCAGAGAAAAGTCAAACCAGTCAGCATCATTCTACCAACTATCATCCAAAGCTTTACAACAAGGCCAACCTGCGCCCCCAAAATGAAAGGAGGTGGACGGGACAGAAACAAATATTTAAAAGAAAACAAAGCCAATGTTTTTGTTTTTGAAGAATTTACAAGGACAAATTAAGAGGAAGATAAACCATGCGTTTTTTTTGTGAGTACATGCCTGTACTTGGGAGAGGGACAGTCAGTTCGTGCTTGAAACAACAAGTCTAAAATGGGAAAGACCATGGTCGTCGAGGTAGAAATGCCATGATAGTGGTTCGTCATTATTAACATTGTTGTGAAAGATCATGGTCGTCGAGGTAGAAATGCCATGATAGTGGTTCGTCATTAATGCCATTGTTGTGAAAGACCATGGTCGTCGAGGTAGAAATGCCATGATAGTGGTTCGTCATTATTACCATTGTTGTGAAAGACCATGGTCGTCGAGGTAGAAATGCCATGATAGTGGTTCGTCAATATTGCCATTGTTGTGAAAGACCATGGTCGTCGAGGTAGAAATGCCATGATAGTGGTTCGTCATTATTACCGTTGTTAAGATATGGTCTAAAACGTTTCGCTCCATGTATGTGGTGATGGTACCGAAGATGATATGATACACTTAATAAAGAACAACATGTCAGTAATTTTCTGTTTGAAACGTATTTCTATGATAGATCCAAAAAATACGGTTATCCATTTGATCACACATTGCACACCAGAAAATAATATTTGTGATTATTTAAATTAGTCAGAATAATTGTTCCTTGAATTCCAGGGTTAAAGATATAACAGCGTTCGTCATTCTATAAAACTTTTTACTGTGTGAATTTGTATGATATCAAAGATGTCGATTATAAATGGTAGGAAAATGCTGGAATTATATCACGAGGTAATATTTAGTCGGTCTTTTTTGATAGTGCATCATGTGTGTTTCTGATGGGTGTTGTAAGGACATTATTCACAGCTTTTACCAAGATAACCACTTGATGCGAAAAAAAACGAATTTTTATTCTAAAGTGAAAATATAACTCCAACTTTTATTACAAATACGCATTTAGCCGACTGTAAGCATGGAATAAAACACCGAATAAAAAGTAATTTGTATTTGTAATGTAAACAAGACAGTCTATAACAGTATACATTAAAACTAACTCACTAACTGAAATATAAGGTGGATAATAATTATGAAATATAGTGATAAAAAGAGACAAAGCTCCATTAATTTACGAGAAAAATTCGACATCAAAATTCTTAGAACTTTCGAAGCCTACTTTATTAAACTTTTAGATCTATACGTCATGCAACCTCTAACTAATATATAAATTAGAGCATAAAATATATAGCTTAAAACATTTCAGATACAAATGATTTATCATGTAGCTTTCTAATACGTTCAAAAGTGGAATTATGGGATTGTAATCATATCTCTAATATGGAACGCTTTATCTGAAATGAAAATTTTGTCATTAGCTGAAGGTTCTCTGACCTTGCGTATACTGCTATTTTATAAGCATATCAAAGAGTCAGTTTGATAATAAGCTGTTCTGTCGGAGGGATGTGGGGTAAGAAAGATCATGGTGACCCCTCACTACTAAATTTAACAATGCATCGTTGGGTGCGTGTTGCATAAATCGAAATGAGGGGGTAATCGGCATTATTTTACAACCGAGGTTTCACCTTCTAATGGATTAATATCACAGGATATAATTATTATTCACTGATTTTGTGTGGTGTATAAAGGGATGATATGTTATAAGTTAACTTTTAAGAGTTCCCGCTAAAAAAAATGTCTGTATGTATTAGACTCATTCTGGTGGAATTTGAGATACACATTTGAAGAAATGATAAATTGTAAAGCAACAAAATATTGGCTTATTCTCATGATATAATTCCAGACTTTATCATAAGGACATTTGATGTAGATATGTCACTTACTGATGTTCAAAAGCGGGATAATCTTACCGTTATGATTAGTGGATAAGCCGAACTTTGTATTTTATGTTTATCTTTTTTAAACATTCACGCAAAGCTACTCAAGGGTTATCTGTGCTTGACGTCCCTAATTTTGAACTGATTAACTGGAAGAAAGACATTTAGACGACAGCGCCAAATGCTAACTCTTTGGCTACTTTTCTTTGAGCGAATAATGGGATTTCGCCGTCATCTTTGTAAAGCACCCAAGACTTCAATGTGCGACATATTCCACATATTCACAGTCTGTCAGGCTCAGCCACCGAGGTTTGGCGATTCAATGTGTGATTCAGATTAACAACCATCAGACTCTCTTATTTATTTAGGCACCATTCTTCCTCAGCTTCACTAGTTGCAATGACATTTGCATTAATATCAACAGTACATGTTGTCAGACGTATTGAACAATACATTTATCACGTTTTACTGGAGGGTGTTATTGTAGACGAGCAGTTTATTAAATCATAACACTAGTAATAAACGACCTTATAACACGAAATTTGTCTTTAATTGGACACTCAACTATTCGCTTTACAGCTTTTTCAGGAGGATTTAAAGCGAAACGCGGAATGTCTGACTAAAGAAAAATATCAAATTTGGTGTTATAAGGTCGCTTAGTACTAATATTAAGATGTTTTTCATATACCAATATGCACTACCGAAATTAAATAATGGGTTTATGAGATCACATGTCCTAGCTGCGTCAACGAATAAACATGATCAACCATACTCATACTAAAACATGGGAAGGAATCAAGTACTCTTAAATATATGTAAGGTTGATGTTGATACTGAAAAGTTGGTCGTAATTAGAGTAGCTGAGGATGAAGAGCAACTAAAGATTCGTGAGACTGCAGAATACTAACCTGAAGCCATCACTGAACTAAAAAATAACTTATCTACTCCTTTTAAAACGCAGGTTTATTCCCATTTTGAACATCCCACAACGTTTAAGAACTGGCGTATATTATTCTCGTATTGTTATAAATTAAGAACAACAATTACGTACTGGCAAACATTAATTTTATATTGTTATTAACATCTACACAAGAATATTAAACTTACATTGTTACAAATATATAAGCAAACAAAAAATTATTGCTACACTACAAGACAATTAGGCATTGGCATGCTTTAATCTCATTATTAGAATTCATACTACAAGTCAAATTGGTGTTGATACATTACACAACAATTAAGTAATGGCATGTATTAATCATACATTGTTACAAATATATAAACAAACAAAAAAGTATTGCTACACTACAAGACAATTAGGCATTGGCATGCTTTAATCTCATTATTAGAATTCATACTACAAGTCAAATTGGTGTTGATACATTACACAACAATTAAGTAATGGCATGTATTAATCCTACATTGTTACAAATATTTAAACAAACAAAAAAGTATTGCTACACTACAAGACAATTAGGCATTGGCATGCTTTAATCTCATTATTAGAATTCATACTACAAGTCAAATTGATGTTGATACATTACACAACAATTAAGTAATGGCATGTATTAATCCTACATTGTTACAAATATTTAAACAATAACAACTGTTATTGATACATTACAAGACAATAAGGTATTGGCATGCTTTAATCTCATGATTAGAATTCTTAGTAAAAGGCAGATTGATGTTGATACATCACACAACAATTAAGTAAGGGCATGTATTAATCCTACATTGTTACAAATATTCAAACAAGAACAAGTGTTATTGATACATTAGAAGATAATTAGGTATTGGCATGCTTTAATCTCATTATTAAAATTCTTAGTAAAAGGGGGATTGATGTTGATACATCACACAACAATTAAGTAATGGCATGTATTAAGCATACAAATATTTAAATAAAAACAATTGTTATTAATACATTACAAGATAATTACAAGAAGTGATTGATACATCATATCACAATTGGTATTGATACATCATATCACAAGCACAATTGATATTGACACATCACAACCCAAGCACAATTGGTATTGATACATCATATCACAAGCACCATTGGTATCGATACATCATATCACAAGCACAATTAGTATTGACACATCACATCCCAAGCACAATTGGTATCGACACATCATATCACAAGCTCAATTGGTATTGACACATCATATCACAAGCACAATTGGTATTGACACATCACATCCGAAGCATAATTGGTATTGACACATCACATCCTAAGCACAATTGGTAATGATACATCATATTACAAGCACAATTGGTATTGATACACCATATCACAATCGGTATCGATACACCATATCACAATCACAATTGATATTGACATATCACATCCCAATCACAACTGGTATTGATACATCACATCAGAAGTACAATTGGCGTTCATACGATTAGTTTTAAGCTTTTCAATCTGACGAAGAGCGATAAGTCGAAATTCCGTCTGCTAAATCTAACAAAATAAATAAATGTTAGCGATTTTGTAACTTATTATTTAATTTCATTGATATTTCATAATTCAAATACAATTGTATTGATGCATCACGAAATAATTAACTAATTACATATCTCAATCTCGTATCATTTCAAATTCCCTTCAACAAGTACAATTGGTATAATGCATAATACAAGAATTCAAAATAGTTTGTTTTCATCTCATTATTGTCACGATTTCCAACTGGTATTGATAAATGATACAACAATTAAGTAATGATACATCTATATATGATATTAGGTATTATAAATTTTACTGTTAAGTATTGATCTATATTCTATAATATACGAATTAAGTAAGGAATGTTTTAATTTCATATTGTTATAATTCTTATTACATGCACAACTGGAACAGTTATACAACACAACAGCTAAGTAATGGCATGAGATTTTCATCACAAAATAAAAAAGTTAACACCGTATTTCACAGAATGATCAAAGATTAACATTTTTGTGATATTACACCACGATAACACTGACACCCGTGTCTTTACAAACCTTTCTTTAATGGCTTTCTACTACGGGTTTCCAGTAAGAAGAAATACTACCGACGAGACCTTTCCCTCAGTTCCAGAGCTCATCAGGTTAGCTGAGAATGAAGCACACATAGTTTTGATCGAAACGCTACTTATATCAATCATATATAATATCGTATATATATATTTACAATACAATTTACAATATTGAAACGCTACTCACACCATTCATTTAAAATATCGTATATATTTACCATACCATCTAAAATATATGCTTACAATATCATTTACAATATCGAAACGTTACTCACACCATTCATTTAAAATATCGTATATATTTACCATACCATCTAAAATATATGCTTACAATATCATTTACAATATTCAAACGTTACTCACACCATTCATTTAAAATATCGTATATATTTACCATACCATCTAAAATATATGCTTACAATATCATTTACAATATTGAAACGCTACTTGTATCCTTCATTCCCAAGAACACCCCCTCTCAGTGGTAGCTTTGTGGGCTTATAGCGCTAAAAATCGGAGTTAAATACCTGTGGTGGGCACAACACAGTACTGTATATATTGTAAGTGATGATATACATAGGTTTTGACCGAGACGTTTTGTGTTCATTCCCAGCCGACCAGATGAACTTTCATACTGTGCGAGAGGCCTCTTCGTCAGTGGCTTGTGGCTCACAAATTGTGCAATCAAGATGCTGTTATGATTCTTCATATTGGAAAGCCGTAACGTAAGACCAGTAAAGAAAGATTTGTAAAAATATATTATCAGTATTGTGATGTAATTGCACACAAACTACCAGTCAATATATCTCGCTTCGCCAGTATAATGCATTATTATTAATATTTTTATGTTACCATTATTGTTATTACTACTATTAATTTGACGTAAACCGCAGTCTTATTTGTTTAGTTCGTACAATAAAATATTTATAGAATACTTTCACAATTGGGTGTTAACATTGAAGGATTCTGAAGACAAATGCCGACTTGACTAGTTGACACATTGTAATGACACACTATACAATTACAATGCTGGAGTTGACGTGGTCCAACAAATATTCCCTCCTTATTATGAGATCTGGAATGAACAAAAATAGGGTTTGTTATCAATATTTCTTAAATTAAAACATTTTCCTCTTACTGTTAGTTTGAACGTTAAATGCCTTTTGCCTTATACAAACAGATATACAATATATATGTATATGTGACAAAAACGCTTGAAATATGCAGGAAATATATACATTTATTATTTTGATATATTATGCTTTATGTAAAAATATAATTTCAGGGAATTTTGGACTAATAAAATTATTTCAAAGATATGTTTTCAAAAGGTGTTTCAAAATAAATTAATGTTTTTAAAATAAACAAAACCTACTATCGCATTATTTGCGAATAATTTCACTAAAATTAGAACTTTTGTTGAGAAACAAAAGGATTATTACCCTTTAAACTTTATCAAAAATTGTTTGACTAAATTTAATATTTGGGAAAATAAAATCAGGAATAGTTTTGGTTTTAATCAGAAATTTAAAACCTTTTATTATTAAAATACCAAGTAAAATCCAGTACGATATCATTAATTTAAGCTTTAGTATATGTAGTTAATGTTAGCTATACAACAATTCCGTATATAGTTTTACGTCACATCATTAGTTTACTTACTTTAGTTTTTGATGATAGTTTTACGTCACATCATTAGTTTACTTACTTTAGTTTTTGATGATAGTTTTACGTCACATCATTAGTTTACTTACTTTAGTTTTTGATGATTACTTTCTATGCCATATCATTGACTTTTGTAACTTTCCTTTCTAAATATTATTATTTTATATTGAGTTTCATACTTTTAGAAGTTTTGATGTTTGAAGTTAAGCATAAAGCTACACAATGGGCTATCTGTGCTCTGCCCACCACGGGTATTGAAACCCGGTTTCTAGAGTTGTAAGTCCGCAGACATACCGCTGTGCTACTGGGGGGGGGGCATTTTGGAAGCTTATCTTGTTTCTTTGTCGGTTTTTACAGAAAATTTAACATTACTGATTACTTCTTGTAGCTAGCTCTATGTGTTTATTACAAAGGATAGTTAAAGTACTAAAGTATTATGTTCAGTATGTTTTATTTGTATTAAGTTTAACATTGTTACATCATGTATCTTTGTAAACATTAGTTTTTGGTTGTACTATGGGAAAATTACTGTTATAAGTTTGATACAGTTTAAACAGTAACACCTGTTTTATATTTTCTGAGATATCACCTCTTCTGACACTAGGCAGTAGGGGTGGTTTAATGAATTGTTTTTGGTCAAAAGACGTGTTAGGGAGCATTTGAGAAAACAACCAAAAACAAAACCGGCATGTTATACAAAGGTTACGTTTTCCAAACAAACACAATTCTATTACAGTAGTTCAAGCCGACAGCTAGTTTAGTGTTTCTTAAGTAAGGTATACACCTGTTTCTCGCTTTACACGAGGTTTTCTTTTTACGTGGATTCGCAGTTGCGCGTTTTTTTTTTTTTACTACCAAAAATTCGGAAAGCACAGGGTGCAGTTCATAGGTACACGGTTTGAGCTGAAAAGAAATAAAATTCTTGGAATGTAAAAAAAAAAAAAAAGTGGAGAAGAATAAGAAAATGTATTAGTTCAATTACATGTTAGGAAATAAATAGGTAACAATGTATAGTGAAAGGCTCTAGGATAAGGGACAAAAGGAAGAAGCCTTTTAATAAAAAGAAAGTAGTTGGATGGTCCTGACAAGCTATCAATTCGTGATTTCTAGTAACTACAACATCCTGAATACCATTGACAACATCAAGAGTAGCTAGAATAAAGTGAAGAACATCACCGCGAATGCTGTTTGGAAGGCTCTGTGGAATGAGTGCGTCCATGAACCTATCTCCAGAAGTGGCCTAAATGTTAGAAGGGATAGGTTAGAGGATTTACAAGAGGTGGATGTCATCGAGGTTTTAGAGTCCCATGAAGGGGAATAGTCTGCGGTGGACTTGGTGGATCTCAAACAGAGAGAATAACAGAAAAAAGAGAAGAAAATGTTGTTGTGGAACCGTGCTAGCTGACCATGAAGAAGCTGGCTTACTTCTTCATGCTTGATGATCAACTGGTCCAGGAAGCAATGGATATGGATCAAACCTGGAGTGACGTTTATAGTTTGGGTGGAGATTAACATCTATCTTGGCTGCTAAAAAGGAGATCTTTGGGTAAAAACAGCGTACGTCAAAGAAGTCCAACTTAGCTCAATTTTTAAATGTCTCCAATCCAATAGCACTTGTTTCCAGCACTTCTACCACTACTAATGCTAGCACACCAACCTTATCCATGACTCCTGCTAGCGGCTTCACTACCCTCGCTTGCCCACTGATGCTCATTGACCCTGATAGTCTAGTGAAGCGGTATTTATTTATTTCCACTCGACATGATGCTGCCACTGAGGTGGATTATGGCTTCGTGTTTGTGAGTACTCGTATGCATTTTTATGTTGAATAATTATTTGGTTACTTACAATGCGTTTGAGTTTTGTATGTGGATTATTCAGATAGGATTGGGAATATTGGATCTAGATTCACTTTACACTGTCTTTTCTCAGAACAGATCTT
Source organism: Limulus polyphemus (assembly GCF_000517525.1). Classification (NCBI taxonomy): domain Eukaryota; kingdom Metazoa; phylum Arthropoda; class Merostomata; order Xiphosura; family Limulidae; genus Limulus; species Limulus polyphemus. The sequence continues at coordinate 100,527 of NW_013667400.1, forward strand.
CGGTGTACAGCGAGGGGCAGGTAAACTATATGTTTTATTTACTGTCACTTTTATTAACAGTGTTGGTTTATTTATTGTATTGAATCTCATTACTCTTTATTTTCATTTATGTTTATGATCATACTTTTATTAGAAAGGTTGTTTTGCATTGTTAGCTTAATACATGTATTTGTAACAAACCTAAATATATCTTCTGGATGAACCTTATGAGATGTTATTAGGCTTACAGCCAAAAACATCGTTAGCAGTGAGGGTACCAAACTGATGAAACAATGCATTCTATACTTTATGAGTAGAAACCTAAGAAAAGTATATTTAATTATCTATACTTATGGGTAGGTTGATTTTTAGTTTCTCTCCACGTATACAGCTTACTCTGATCGGAAATAAATATTATTCATTAATAAGTTACAAAATACAAGATGAAAATATAATTATTGTATCTTTCAGTGTTATTTATCTGACATTATGCAAGACTAGTAATATTAAAAGCTGCGAAATTTTATTTGTGTTCTATAAGAGGATGGTATTACTGACAACTTGCAGGGACGGTAATTAATAATGAGATTATTGTAACTTAAGCCACTCTGGTTATGAGTTTTTTTTTAAAGGAAAGTGTTTCTTCCCAGAAATTTGGAAATAATA
>NW_013667400.1:102171-110239 GCF_000517525.1 Limulus polyphemus
CTTCCCAGAAATTTGGAAATAATATAAACTAGTTGAAATAAAATTGGAAAATATATTCTGATTGTAATTTTTTAAATATGTAAACTTCTTTTGATTTTAACATATTTTCTAAAGTCTCTCATAAAGTCATTTCATACAAATAATACACTTTTGAAATGAAATAAGAATGTTTCATTTCTCCGATGTGTTTTTATGTTGAAATCAGAGACTGAGTTGTATTATTATAACACCACAAGTATCTACCTGGATTTACATTTTCACAGCAAACACGCTATATATACTATACTAAATACTCATATTTTATTTACTTCATTGGGTATATTCTATTGCTTCACATCCAGAAGTTGGTAAAACACTTGGATTATAAAGATTATCGTTATTTGTTTAATTAAACAGAATATTTAATTTAGCCAGCAATAGAAATAAAAACCAAATTAATATTGGCTGTGTAAAACAGATTTCTTTATTTGTAACTCATTACCTTGTTGTTTAAAATCAACGTAAATTATATTTAAGAATATTTTGAAAAATGTATTGATGATGGATTCAGATTCATACACAAGCACGTAATATCCTTCAAGAAAATAACTGGAGAAGCATTTACAACATATCTAACATATTTATAGATTGAAGGAAGACATGCCCTGATATAATAAACCGACTTATAGTATTTGTATGAATAATTTAATTTAATGTGAGAAATGCATCTTGGATTACCTGGATTGCAGTTGTTTTTATAGAAGTTTTAAATTGAACTGTATTTGAAGTAAAGTTATTTGTGCTTTATGTAAAGTAACATATGGGAGCTCAACCGAAAGTTACCTTTAGAATATGTGTATATATAAGTATCCTGGAAATCCTAATAACAATCTCTTGCCCATCGGCAAGCATTTTCATGACTGGATTAAAACTACGAATACTTATAAGACTTTAATTTTCGAGCTATTTTCAGTTTCCACTGAAAACGGTTGACATACAAAAATGATTTTATTAATCGATTTATAGCTCCTTTAAATGTAGTAATATATATTTTATTTATGATAGAATGCAAATTAGGAGGCTATGATAGTGTTTCAGAATGCATGTAATTCATGATATTTCCCGAGACTTCTGTTTATGTACCCTGAAAGTAGTGAACTCTAAAAGTCACAAAAGAGTGACAGTACTCAGAACTCATAGGGTCCTTTTCGAGCATTGAAAGCAGTCTTAGTTATGTTGTTATTGTCAAGTTTCTCTGTCAGAAGTAATATATAGTATGCTGAACCTTCAAATTATCCAGCCAGCCATCTATACAAAGGAGAGGGAAAATGTTGGCGTACATTACTGTGCTCACCAACCAGATTCTTGGTGTCCCTTCTTTCTTTGTTACAGTCACTAATGATGACAATTATGCCCAATGTCTCTATCATTATGTCTTTCAACATATGCTCAATTTCTGCATTGGCTTTATCCCAAGTAATCACTGCACGCCTGTATGGTGATTGTTTTGTTGGTATTGAATATCCAGTGTCTATACGACGCCGGGTTAGATTGGTTATACTCAGGTAGCCATCTGGCCTGACAAAACCATTGGCATTAACTTCCATAATCTTTCTGGTGGTTTTCATCATGATTACTAGTACCATTTTCACCAGCAACCTTAGGTGTTATTGAAACCACGTTTTTGTTTTTGTAACATGACTAAAGTACTACTAGCTACCCACGTAAAATTAGTTTCGATTACTTTTGATTTTGATTCTGTTAACTTTTTAGCCATAACTGCACACCACCACCATTGGCACATATCTTATAGTAGGAGATGTCATCATCATCCTAGTGAGTGCAGCTTGATGAATGTGTAGCAAACAATATACTTCATTTGTGACTTCCATCACAGCATTTGCATTTGAGACTGCGTTCATAGATCCCTTTCAAACATAATATGTATATCAGAAGGAATATTACTTGCTTTCTTTAGCTGCACAACTGTACCCTGGTAGTCTAATCTTCCTGAGTTTGACTTGACTGACATTTGATGGTTTGGCCAAATAGGTGCGATTTACCCATGTCACACGTAATCTTTGCAATAGGTCTATCCTCAATGTACCTACTTATAACACAGGGTTAGCCATAAAGACATCAACTCTGAAGGAGATACCACTGATAGTGAGGCAAGGCTTTACTGCTGCTTTTAGTTCCATTTTTTCTCCATTCACCGGAATGAGGTTAGTTACCTGAATGGTGGCTTAACATACTGCCTGGTACATTGCAAGGCTGAACAGACCTTTAGTAAGTGCTCTACCCACCAAACACCTTACCTCACATTTGTGTATCTGTGTGTAAAAGTACTTATCAGACTTGCTATTGAAAACAATTTCAAGGTATCGGAATTCAGCACTCAGGGTTGTTTCTGAAGCAACCTATCAACTACGGAAGAAACCCCCGTACCCTACCCATATATATATATATATATATATGCAAAACGGAACGAATTATCCATGAACGATGTTAGTAATACTCACGACATGTACAAAGATCAAATATCACTATGGTAGAACACATGGATAACGAAGTCACGTCGCCCTTGTTTCATGTGCTACAACTTTCTTAGAGAGAAAATATAAAGAAGGCATTCTACTCTAAAGAGACTAACCGTAGATAAAGAAATATACTGGTCGTCCACCTAAATAAACTTTGTATTATGCTCTTTAGATTTTCTATTTATTTACACATTTAAATTCTTACAGCATTTCTGGTAATTTTTCTTACCTCTGGTTTTCAGCATATAAACAACATATAAAAATTTTGAGTAAATGAACACAATAGAAATGTGCAGGATTAGCGCAAGGTAACGTTGAGTCCATACTGCCTTAAACTGTAACATGTTTACCTATGCAAAGATTTCTATCAACTGTTTATACAGTTACACTATGCTTTACATTAATTTAGTATATATGTCTATTGTTTTTCTAAACTGATTTTGTTATTCGTTACTTCTTCTAGCCTTCCAAACCATTGTGAAACTGATTAGGATTTATTTACTATTTATATTGCAGTAAATGATTGTTTCAAAGCGTTTTTAATGCGTTTCTTCTCCACCCTCGGTGGCTTAGCGGTAGCTATGAGGGCTTATAAAACTTTAAAAGTTGAGTTTCGATATCTGCGGTGATCAGAGCACAGACAGCCCATTGTGTAGCTTTGTGCTTAAAAATAAACCAAACGAATAAAAATAGTAAGTTTCCAATTAATATTCGGATATTCGAATAACTTACTCATCAAAAGCCTTAAATCTCCATTTTGTAGAATATTAAGGTTTCCAACAATGACCTGTTGAGTGGGTATGTAACTGTAAGGAGATGTAAGACAGTTGCAATCTGAAAAAATAATATTGTTCAGTTCATTATTATTAATGTTATCTAGAACCCTATTATAATTGAAACTTATGTTTCCGTTGGACTTTTTGTAAGTGTAATTTGCTTTTAAAAGTATTAATATTATCTTACTATAATGGACCTAACGTGTATGTCGGTATCTATGTATGTAAACAATATTCCTGCCCCATCTACTGAATGGCACCATGAACAAAAATCCATAAAAAATTTCAAGATTCAGACAATTAGAAAAATAACTGTTGTATGTGCAACAACCATTTCTTTGTAATAGAACATAATTTTAAATAAAGGTACTTTCCTCACAACAAGTACACGATTTTCACTAAGACTGTACATGAGGGTTTGATTATATCTTTATTGATGCAATTTTTAAATGCACTGAGAAACTGGAGTTCTTAAACTATCATTTTTTTCAATAAACAATACCACTTTTAATATATAAAAACATTACAGTTTATATCAGTAAAACCTATGAAAAGTTTAAGCTCTGTACATTGAATCATTTTTATGGAAAGAGTTTCAGCTCATCATGGCCAGGTAGTTAGAGCGCTTGAATCGCAATCTGAGGGTCGCGGGTTTGAATCCCGTCCCACCAAACATGCTATCCCTTTTAGCCTTTATTCCTTTTATAATGTGACGGTCAATCCCACTATTCGTTGGCAAAAGAGTAGCCCAAGAGTTGGCGGTGGGTGGTGATGAGTTGCGTATGACTAAAGAGCACAATCTGAACACTTTTCCCGTGCAGTACTTCCCAGGTCGGTGTTTCTGCTAGTAAGTAATAACTGCTGTTTGAACTTGTCTCGAATGATATATATTATACATTAGTAAGTTCTACGCTTTTCTCAATCATTAGAACAACAAAGAATGTTTTATATTTACTTTTGTTAGCTGTTTCGGGTTTATTCGGAAAGACTGCTGGTAAGTAATACAGTATAGCTAACTGAAATTGATTAGCAACGTCTAAGCCCCGAGGAATGTAAATAGGTTTGAATAAATGTAAGTTTTTTGTTAGTTTTTTTTTTACTGCAAGGCTTTGTAATGCAAGATAAAGTGAACAGAGACGTTTTTGTTTGAAATATTAGAAGTAATTCCTCTATAAAACTTAATGGTGTCTTAATTAATCGTATTACAGCTTCGCGAGTCCATAAATAGAAAACCATTAAGACCAACTTAAGTAACGAATTAACTAACAAGTCCTAAGAGTAAATGTGTGATATTACTTAAGGGCAGGATTAGCGCAAGGTAACGTTGAGTCCATACTGCCTTAAACTGTAACATGTTTACGTATGCAAAGATTTCTATCAACTGTTTATACAGTTGCACTATGCTTTACATTAATTTAGTATATATGTCCATAGCAAGCTTCACCCCTTCCCTCCATTAAATTTAATTTGTTTAATGTTCAGTGTAATTACAAAGCAAAATATAAACCACAACACAACTCGATGCAATAATTTGTTTTAAGCACAGAGCTACTCAATGGGCTATCTGTGCTCTGTTCACTGGGGTATCGAAATCCGATTATTAGCTTCACAAATCCTCAGTTTTACCGCTGAGCCACTGGGGGAGGGGGGGGGGGTAATACAGCAGAATTGTGACCATTTCTGTTTACCACAGGAATTCAGTTAGAATAGATGACCTTGCTAAGAAAGAGAAGAACACATCTATATCAATATTCCTCTTTCTTTAGGAAAAACAACTTATGTTTACAAATTAGTTTAGAAATGTCACACGTTTTAAAAATGCAAAACTCGAGAAAAATTTGTTTGTTTGAAGTTAAGCATAAAGCTACACAATGGGTTATCTGTGCTCTGCCCACCACGGGTATAAAAACTTGGTTCCCAGCGTTGTAAGTCCGTAGACATATCGCTGTACCACTGGCGGGCTCGAGAGAGGTACCAAGGTCGTACATTCACTTTTTGTATTATACACATTCAGTTACATTTCACTTTTGTGATTTATATTTTAAACAGTTTGTTTATTTATTTTCACTTTTAAACCGTGTAAATGTGGAAATGCAGAAGTTGTCGTTTTATTACGTAGCTACACAATGAGGTATCTGTGTTATGTCCACCGCGGGGAATCGAAACCCCGGATTTTAGCGCTGTAAGTCCTTAAAGCTACTGCTAACCTGCCGCAAAACAAACCGTCAAACTCGCAATATGAGGGTCGCGGGTTCGAATCCCCACCAAACATGCTCGCTTTCTCAGCCGTGGTGGCGTTATAATGTGACTTTTTGTTGGTAAAAGAGTAGCCCAAGAGTTGGTGGTGGGTGATGATGACTAGCTGCTTTCCCTCTAGTCTTCCACTGCTAAATTAGGGACAGCTAGCGCAGACAGCCCTCATGTAGCTTCGCTCAAAATTGAAAAACAACAACAAAAGAAACAAACAATAATCTACGGTTACTCGCAATATGCCTTTTCAAATTACACTTGAAACATATTTTCTTATGGTTTATTTCTTATTACGGTGTAACTAGCTGTATGATTATATCTTTCAGTTCTTCTAGATTATCTGTTGATGTTTAAATAACACGGTATCTATTATTGATGTAACTTCCAGATGGTGCCTTTAGTTGTGTATCTGCGACTTTAGAGGATTAATCTTCCTTCGTCAACTGGAGAGCTTCCTTTAAAGATGTATTCCTTTGCTTCAAACTAATTCTGATATCTTCGTCTATTATGGTATCTATAAATTAGTCACGTGCCATTTTACGATGAGATCCGGGTAAGATAATTCGGCAAGTCTTCAAATCTTCTGCAAGTTCGGATAAGGTCTCTTCTTTCTTCTGTACCTTATTGTGGAACTTTGTTCTGGATACTTTTTTCTGTTGTTACCAATACTTGATAGATGTTATGGCTCTCAGCTGGAAGATTACTTTATGTCGTTAAAGCGGATCATTTTAAATGAGTAGGAAGATGAATGGCTTGTTGCTCATTATTATACTTGTTCACTTTGGAAATTATTTTGAACAACTTGACATGCCTCACGTGGTAACATTGCATCATAGTCTATTGGTTGTCAATCGGATGATGTTGAGGAATTGACCAGCTAAATTCTGGAAGTAGATTTGGTAGAGATGAAATAGTCCAGGAACGTCCTGCAACAATAGATGGCACGGCAGAAGTGGTTATAGGTGTAGATCAAATACGTGTTTTAGGTTGGAATTCTTGGGAAGGTGCAAAAAGAAGTATAGCTGATTTGTGCTTTGCATGAATCATTTCTTTTTCCAAATGTTTCATTATGTTATTGATTTCTTTTTGTATTTTTTCAGTTGTGTTATTACAGCCTTTTTGTACTTTGTTGATGTCGTTATGCACTTTTCAATTTGGTCATTCCAGCTTTTCTGTACTTCTTTAATGTTCTTCTTCGTTTTCTTCAAACTTGTTGTTTTAGCCCCTTTGTAAGTACACAATAGCTTTGTGGATCATGCCTTCAGTCAGATTTATTTGTATTTTTAATTCTTCTTTAACTTTTATGTCTCATTCTTCTAATATTCAGTCTTTTTCTTAATTGTCTTCTTCAAATTTTCTGTCTTTTTTTCTACCTTGTTTATATAATTTTTTGCCTCTTTCTTCTTGATCTACTTTCAATTTTATATCTTAGTCTTCTTCACCTGATTTTGATTTTCTGTCTCTTTCAGTTTTTCTTCTTTCCATTATTTTAACATATAAAATAAATTTATAATAATAAATTTCGTGATGTTATCCTTTAAAACTGAAATTGAAGATTAGTCAACGTTCTATTTTTTTGCCTAAATAATTTCACTTCTTAATTAAGTTGTTGTTACTTATTCTTTTGTTGAGCAGGTTATTTTAAGTTGTTTCGTGACATTAATGCGAAATCCAGTCCACGGAACGATAATGAATTAATTTATTTCTTCAATAATGTTTATTACAGACTACGTTCACTTTGACGCAAGTTCTAGACCTAAGTTCACAAACATTAACATAAATTCTGAATGTATCGTAAGCCTAATAAACTAATAATGTTTAACAGAAGTTTATTCGATTGATAACAAACCTGACTAACTTTACTCTATTAATCTTCTTAATCTTTTACACACACTGAATATTCTCTGAATTCTCAATCACTACTCAATAAGTACTTCAGTGACTGATTGACATTCTTATACTAAGTACTTACTCGTAGTTATAACTAATGTGCCCATCTACTCCAAATTTTAGTCGAATTTACTAGACCTTAACCTCATGCACCCCCCCCCCTCTAGCTAACATCAAATTTAAACATTGAAAATATAGCTTACAAAAATATCATACAGTCTACGAATACTGCTTTGCTGAAAATAAAGATATTAATTTTAATTCATCCATCCTTTCTATACCCTAAACTAGGCCTATTTACTTTTAATCTGTAAATCTTTTTTTGTCTTCTATATATTGTTACGGTTAAATACACAATACTTCTGCCACGAAACTTACAGGGTTAGCATTCATAATTCGATTAACAGCAAAGATAAACTTGTGAGTTGTTTCTTTCTGGTTTCTGCTTATCTATTTTCAGTTTTCAAAAGCGTTATTGCTGGTATGAATAACGGGATACTTCCAATTGAAGCGTCATAGACGAAGTACCTATAGAGTGATGAAAGATCAAAATAACACTGATGTTGACACTTACAAACGTTCAAAACATTACCATAAACTTCTTTGATATACTTTGCGGCTACAGAGGCGTTG
>NW_013667400.1:110419-111297 GCF_000517525.1 Limulus polyphemus
TTTAGTTTGAGATAATGTAATTAAATGTTTCAGTCCATTCGTGTTATTTATAATTCAAGAAAAGATATTTGATTGTTGATTGGGAGTAAAAGGAAAGACCATTTCATTTTTCAAAATTATTTTTTCAACTCAGAGTTTTCAGGTATTGTAATGAATTAGTTCATTATGTTGTCGTCTTTCCTCTTAAACCTTCTACAAATAAGAAACAATAACATTTTATTTTTTCTTAGAATTTTCTTAGAATCTTAGAATAACCAATGCACATTATTGAGAAATTCCTCAAGATCTTGTCATCTTACACCTTTTAGTGAAGATGGGAACATAAACAGGGAAATAGAATTGAACGAAGAAGTTTCGTAAAGAGCGCGAACGGTAGTGTGATGTAAAATTACTCATGCTAGAAATTTTCATAAAAGTGACCCTAAAAATGGCGCTAACTCGGTAACCCGTGGCCCGATGAAGTTTCGTAAAGAGCGCGAACGGTAGTGTGATGTAAAATTACTTATGCTAGAAATTTTCATAAAAGTGACCCGAAAAATGGCGCTAACTCGGTAACCCGTGTCCCGATTTTAACGAAACTTGTTTTATTCTCTTTCTATTCTCATTTCATTACAAATATGATACTACTGTGCGCAGTTTTTGCTGTATTTAATTACAGACAAACAAACAAACAATCTCAGAGTTTTAGTAGTATATAGATTAGAGTATACTAAACTTTACACATTATATAGGGTAGACTAACGTGACGTTTAGGGGGTTTGTTTTACTATTTTAAATGTTTTTTTTTTTTTTGGGGGGGGGGGTTCATGAAAGGGTTCCAAAATGGGACATTAATTTTTTGACGACCTAATATATTTTTACGTCTCTGGCCGTTTGTT
>NW_013667400.1:111631-116899 GCF_000517525.1 Limulus polyphemus
GTATAAATTCTTCCCGAGGAACTTCAGCGATACAAGTCCTTTCTTAAATCAAACTAGTTTATTCTTTCTCAATACAACTTTGCAATACATAGAATTTCCACGGTCACTTTCACTTAAACACACACTATAATCCACAACGATTCATGCATTTTACTTACGGTCACTACCGCTTACTTGACTCAGTTATCTGTCTCTATATCTCTCTATCTGCAATTATCTATGCCGTCACTTCTCCTCTCCGCTTTATTTGCCTGGCTTATATACTAAAATAGAGGGCCCGTAGAAAAGACTAGAGTTGCCACGAACAGTCATGATCCTTCTAGAATCTCATGACGTGTTACTAGTGTCACGTGACTTCGGCTGTCGTAACAATATTTTCTTAATGCAATTTTATATTTATTGAAAATAATCTGAATAATCTGTATATTTTGATTATTATAAGTTTGTTTGTAGTTAAGCACAAAGCTGCATACTTTGCTATCTGTGCTGTGTCCACCACGAGATCAAAATAGGTTTTTAGCGTTGTAACTCCGCAGAATTACAGCTGTACCACAGGGGATTCATTATAGTGGGGGAACCTATAGCCGTTAAATTTGATCTTTTTAGCTAATATTTTAATACGTAATTGTTGGTTGTTTGTTTGAAATTAAGCACAAAGTTACACAAAATGTTATCTGTGCTCTGCCCATCACATGTATCGAAACCCGGTTTTTAGCTTTGTAAGTCCGCAGACATACCGCTCTGCCACTGGAGGGCTTTAATACGTAATAAAAAATATTCAGATTTGTCATGTCCTAACATAAATAACAACACCTTTAATCAGGATATTCAGGATAACAATATGTACAGAAGAAAGACCTTATACATGGAATTTGCGTCATTCTTTTCATCTGCTAATACTGCGTACTTTTTAGGTTTATTTGTGATTGAGTTTTTTAACCTTTCATTGATCTTATTACTAGGCACCTACCTTCTCACAATTGGCTGCACACAGTGAATGTGTAGTTAAGTTAAGGATATTATGTGTAAAAAGCACCTGAATCGGGACCTTTAATTTAGATCTATTCATCTATTATCGCACAACAAATTTTCACCGCGTTGGTATTTTATTGAAGAGACGTACGATATTCAACACTATTTCAATGCTAGTGGTTAGCTACATATCAATTATAAACTTACTGGTTTTTGACATTTATTTTTATTTGTTTTGTTTTTACGCATACTTGGATAAGATTTTTATGTTTTTACTTCTGTTTTGTGATTACTGATAACTTTTGCCCACTTACATATGACAGATACTAATTTGTCTATTCTGCCTAAAGCATACGATGTTGTCAAATTCATATTTTGTATGTTTATTATTGCTATATATATATATTTACATAAATATAAAAATAAATAATTATAATACTATAAGATACATTTACATTGTAAATAGGCGATCAAATCAGCACTATATAACAATAATGAAATTAATACAAAGCGAAACTTTCACAATGTGACTAAAAACAACCAATAATTTTTTTCCATTACCAGTCCTTGTCATTATCATTAACTCATAACAGAAAACGTCTGTGGTCATAGCTTCCAAAATGCGTTGAAGGTATACCGTCAACCAGACATAATCTAAACGCAGATGTCAAACTAGTCAGCAGCCATGGAGAATCAGTTAAGGGTTAGGAGTTAAGTGCTTAAACCCACAACGTCTCAACTCCTACTGCCTTTATCTGTATGCAGTCAGTTAGGGGAAAACAGTCACCCTTAATTTTTAGATATAAAATAACATTATAGTAGAAATAAAGCACCCTAAATTTCCACATTTGTAAAACTTCCAACCTCCTCCTTTTTAAATATTACAAGATGATGTTCAATAAGGCAACGCACCCCAACAATTAAGCAAAAATAACCTTGTAGTAGAAATTTGCTTGTTTGTTTATTTGATTTTGTTTGTAATTAAGCACAAAGCTACACAATGGGTTATCTGTGCTCTGCCCACCACGGGTATCGAAACCCTGTTTTTAGCATTGTAAGTCTGCAGACATACCGCTGTACCACTGGGGGCTGTAGTAGAAATAAACCACCCTATATTTCTACATTTATAAGACTTTAGCCCTCTATCCTTTTAAATATTTATTGCAAAGTGATGTTAAATAGAACTAAAAACCCTTACCTTAATAGTTCTATAATAATTACTTAAACTCCCAGTGTTAGGTTTTTATGTGTGTATGTATGTATGAGGCCGGATTCTTTACAGTAGGTGTCTGTTGCTCGTTGGCGATAAATTTCAACAACAAACAAACAGCACACAGTCCACTTGTTTTAAAATAATATATTAGAACAAGTCAAACATAAATACAAATGTTCGTTACACAGTTAATTACCACAGTTGTATCTTCTCTGGTCAGTTATTACAATACAACTGGTAATAATTTCAGTTATGTTACACTGTTGGTTACCGCAGTTGTATTTAGAGCTTTAAACAATTGTCTCTTTTCGACAAAACTCCACACAGGTTTGTTCAGTTCTTTAGAACATAATTGGCAAGGCAAATTGTTCTTCTCTACTCTGTTGTTGTAATACAATATGCAATAATTTCACATATGTTACATTGTTGGTTACCACAGTTGTACCTAGAGCTATAAATAATTGTCTCTTTTCAACAAAAATCCACACATGTTTGCCTAATTCTTTAGAACATAATTGATAAGACAAATTCTTCTCCTCTGCTCTGTTGTTATAATACAATCTGCGCCACTATACGCTCTTGCAAACATACAGTCTAGATGTATTTGACTATATCTCTCACTAATTTTGTCTCACTTGAACTACATTTTAGATGTGTATTTATAAATGGCCCCTAGAACTTTTCACACACTACAAAATATCATAATGTAATAAAACTCCAGAAAAACTTAGAAGGTTCAAATAACATGACGCAATAATACAACAATCGCCAACTTACGACAATTTAACTGCGCAACGTATGAGTCGCACAGTTACGTAAACAAACCTACGATAAACTATCGCTTCTAGAAATAATTAATCTAACATTCGAGCTATACTTAAATTAAAACAGTCGTGTACATCTAACACCCAGGAGGATGAGTAGTTATCTAGCCTGTTCAGACACTGCACGCTGATTGGCTGCCTCAGGAGAGGGGAGAGAGTAGAGATGATGACGTCATATCGCCACGCACCATAGTGCGCGTTGCTAGGCCACCATAAGAAGCTGAACTTGTCATACTACCATGACAATGGAAGTTGTCCAGAGGGCGGATTGGTATGATGAGCATGCAGACATGACATTAACTTTACAATAACAAAGTCTTGAAATTAGTAATTTGCTTATCATTGTGTTTGTAGTTTTTTTTTTTATTAAGTAAAACAATAAATACATTTTACAAAGGTGGACAGTGTTACTAAGAGTAGTGTTTGTATAGGTGAGGGATGATGAGCTCAACGTAGGGGGTCTCAACTTGTGATTAATATCTATATTTAATTATATGTAAAACTATTTTTTATATTGGTTTAGCATAACAATAAAAAGTTCTCGACACAATATTTCATCTTGACACTTTATTATTTTCTCACAAAAAAGATTTCGCAATCTGATCTACATGAAAAGACGTATATATTAAGGACGTATTTAAATGAAAACGTTTTCCAACAAACTCATGAACAAACATATTATTAATATCTTTGTGGGATCCGAATTTAGATAACAGTTTTTATTTAGACACATGTCGACAACGATAATAAGCATAATATATATATACAATATTGTCCACACACAGACGAATATGGTCCTTGCAGTACATTTTTGTTTAAATCCACATTTGACAGTTCTCTTGGTGAATTTTCTTATGTTGAGAAAGTCTTAATGGATCAAACTATTCTTTCTCATCTCGACCAAAGTAAATACAGACCCAGTGGCTATCAGGTTAATGACTCGGATCCAGATTGGCAACATACAGTTGCTTTTCTGCATGGTCGTGTAGTTGATCGCTGGAAAACACACCTATAAGTTTCTTTCATGTACACAATTCTTGTGAGAGTATCAAATAAATTTCTAGCTTGTTCATAGCTTCTTAAGTATCAGTTATGATTTTTCTAGACTGATCAATTTCTAAAATTTATTAGCTAATAATTTACTTTACATACTTTTACAATTATCTGTCATGAAAGGATTTTATCATACCTAATGTTTTTATAAATATTGAACGAGACTGTGTTTTTAAGATTTGGTATGCATTTAAAGTACTGATTACAGTTCTTGTTTCTATATTTAATCATACTTTTTGCGTTTTCTGACGTTTTATATGCAAAATGCTTTCATTTTACTTAGCTTTAAGTTGATCTCTAAAGTTTAAAGGATTACTATTGTAGCAAATTTTTATTTTTTGCTGATTGAAACTAACAACATATAGGAGTTCTTTTCGTTTCTATCTGAAGGTCGTTAGCCCAACCATTTTGCTACAACTAAGTACAATACATGAATGACTTACTGTTTAACCAATCACCTTACTATTATAGAAAGTATATAAAAAATACTTACCATTTTCTATAAAACATCTGCTTGAAGTACAAAACATACTATACAATTAAAATTCATAAAACTTTGAGGTTTTAGAGTACAGATATAAACATACCGTATTTGATGGCATATAGGACGCATGGGTATATAAGACGCACCCCCATTTCAGCAGGTCAGATTCAGGAAAAAAAGTTTTTAGTGTATTTAAGCATATATTGGTGAAAGTAATCTAACAGCACATTACACAAGCAGAAAATACTTGAACATAAACTAAAACACAGTAAGAAAATGGGGATACACTTTAATCATCTTCATAACCAGAAAATTCTTCATCTTCAAAACCAGAAAAATCTTCATCTTCGTCACTACTGCTGGAATCACTGACTTCAAATAACACATTATCTTCTGTGCCATCAAGAGCATTGCTAATGCCACACTTCTTAAAAGACTTCACAATGATTTTAGGCCTAACGTCATCCCAATATTTCTTCACCCACTCACACACTTGGGCAATGGTGGGCCGCTTCATTCTTCCTGTGGGTGTGAGGTCATGATGTGGCTCAGTCATCCACTTGTTCCAATGTTCATGCATGTTTTGCTTAAATGGTTTATTCACAGACACATCTAAAGGCTGCAATTGGCTTGTCAGTCCACCAGGAACATCAGCTAACTGGGTTTTCAATTCACCCACCTTTTTTTATGGCTGCAGTTCTATGTGCTTTAAACTTATCCCA
>NW_013667400.1:117750-123153 GCF_000517525.1 Limulus polyphemus
AACTGCTGTATAGTGGGTCTTTTCATGGCCAGTGGTTTTTATTGAGACCGTTTTAGACCCTCTGACAGATAGAGGGAGCACGCGGTAGCATTCCCTATTGTTTGCTTGTAATTTGCCTCTATCTCTATCTTCGCTCACTGATTGGCCGTGCATTTTTCGAGTTGTTGACACAAGTTGGTCGCTATATCAAGTTTCACAGTAAAGATAAAACGACGTTACAAAACCTTGTTTCTGAAGGGACAAGCGTTCGCACTTTTAAGAGATAGACCTTCCATCCTTTAACAGGATGCTGAAAATTCGACTGCGTCTGGCCTATGCAAATTTTCTATTTCTTATTTCGTAGTTGGAATGCTGTACTCATCGAATGCTAGGATAGTGAGCGTTAGGAAGAAGATTAGCCTGCGGAAGATCTCAACTTCGCATATTAGACGCAGGGCGATTTTTTGAGCTAAAATTTTGGGAAATAAGTGCGTCCTATATGCCGTCAAATACGGTGTTTTCATCTTCAATAGACGTTGAGAGATAACTGACGTTACGCACTCGTCTATC
Organism: Limulus polyphemus; assembly: GCF_000517525.1. Lineage (NCBI taxonomy): Eukaryota > Metazoa > Arthropoda > Merostomata > Xiphosura > Limulidae > Limulus > Limulus polyphemus. The sequence continues at coordinate 118,300 of NW_013667400.1, forward strand.
TGGTATTCAAGATCGCTGCAGAGCTCCATAAAGTTTGATTGTTAGGAAATACAAAGACCGTCAAGTGGCCAGTCCCCTCTAAAATCTTGTCTGGAAATTGAAAGTTTTGTAACAACACCCCCCCCCCCCCCGGCAGGCTTATATATATATTTCTAGTTTATAATGATATGTACCAAACATAACGCTTTCAAATGTATATGTTTGTTGACACATCAGAAATCCTATTTTCTTATTTTCTAAAACTACCTTATGTACACTATCAGAGCTTAAGAGAGTTAAAAAAGTATAATGCAACTGCTACAATGTACAAAATATCATTTAATCCTAAATCATACGGACTTAATAACATATGAACACTCATAATAAGAATATTTAGAACTTATTGGATGAGACAACCAATAACTTAATCAACTGAGATAAAGTTAGAGTTTGCGTTTATTCAAATCATTTGGATAAATAGATAAGTACATGTTTACAAAATAAGGGACTGTTTTATCCGAAATGATCTTAACTAACATAGAAAAAGTCAATCAAAGTAAAAAGGAAATAAAAGGAAAGTTACTACATTGAATTACCAATAGACAGTGGCGGCAGTAATTATAAGATATCAAATATCAGTCTTGATCGTCTTAAAATACGATCAGTTATTTCCATAAAGAATAATGATGACCTTTGCTGTGCTAAGGCTATAGTAATAGCTTTAACATTAATCAGAAAAGATTCCAAATATAAGTACATTAGAGGCCAGTGAAGACCACTACTTACATGCATGACTAAATATTTACACACTTCGTCTAATATTCCCGAAGGACCTTGTTGAATAGAAGAAATTTCAAAATGTGAACGTCATTTAAATGCTCAAATTCACATTGTTTCTTCAGATAATTTAAACCATGTTATTTATAAAGGTCCTTCATGACCTGAGAAGATTTTCCTATGGTACCATGATCATCATCTTGACGTTATCAGGTCAATGAAGAGTTTCCTTGGGGTAAATTATTCTTGTTCAGATAGTGCCATGGCATTGGAACGTTGAAATGAACATCATTGTTCAGGTTATTGTAACATTTATTACAGTAATAAATGTTCGAAAGGTCAACCTATAGTTTGTGCTGACTGTAACTGATTTTGTAAATTGGCAGACTGTTACAATATACACAAAACAAAGAATGAAAAACAAGCGATATTTTCATGTGATAATTTTTACCAATGTAAAACATATTTTATCATTATTGACAGAAAAAACATAAACCAGATTTTCAATGATGTGGTGAAATAAGATGCGTAGTATGTAATTCATTTGTTTTAAATAACTATTTATATTTTATCCAGGATAAAGACGTCTATGAATCATCTAATATACACATATATATATACATATATATTTATTTTGAGACTGGCCAGGAAACTGTATTTCATAAGGTAAACTACTGTTTGGTCCATGATTTTAATTTTTTTAAAGAATTAACATTGCCTGTTGTAAAGGTCAAATTATTATTACTGTTAGATACAGAGTTGATGGTGAACTAAATAAAAGTAAATGGCGTAGAAAATAATGTATAAAAAACTATACAATCTATCTGTTATAACCCCATACATCCTGTTAGTTTTGACAGAGTACAGCCTTTACTTAAATATGTGAATGTGTTAGGTAAATCCGGCATTATAAAACATGTTAAAAACTGGTTAACCGTCAAGTTACATACACTCTACACAAACCAGTAAAATATAAATTCTTGAGAAACCGAGTTATCATTTCAGGGATTGATGTACAATGACAGGCTAATTTGGTGGATCTCTCTAACCTAAGTCAACATAACAATCAGTTTAAGTATTTACTCACGTGTATCGACGTGTTGTTTTTAAATACACCTGGGTTGTTCCACTCAAGGATAAGAAAGGTACAACCCTTGTAAAAATTTTCAAACTGATTTTAAAACAGGGTCGAAAACTTTGTAAACTTGAAACCGACGCTGGGACAGAGTCTACTAATCGTCTCTTTCAACGATATCTCAAAGAACAAGGCATTCACTTCTTCACTACACATAAAGAAACAAAAGTGTCTATAGTAGAAAGATTTAATCACACACTTAAAACTATGGTATGGCGCTACTTTACTCATTGTGAAGCCAGGTGGTTAGGGCGCTCGACTCGCAATCTGCGGGTCGCGGGTTCGAATCCCCGTCACACCAAACATGCTCGCCCTTTCAGCCGTGGAGGCGTTATAATGTGATGGTCAATCCCACTATTCGTTGGTAAAAAGAGTAGCCCAAGCGTTGGCGGTGGGTGGTGATAACTAGCTGCCTTCCCTCTTGTCTTACACTGCTAAATTCGGGACGGCTAACGCAGATAGCCCTCATGTAGCTTTGCGCGAAATTCATAACAAACAAACAAACTCACTGTGGAACTTATAGATATATCACTGTATTGAAACATCTGGTCAGTGCCTATAATCAGTCGTATCATCACAGCATTGAAATGAGACCAGTAGATGCTAATCACTGTAATCAGTCTGTGGTGTGGAAAATATTTTACAAACCACACACTAAAGTAAAATTTCAGTTCAATGTAGGCGATCAAGTAGGTATTAGTAAAGTGAAGCGTAAATTTAAGAAATGTTATATGCCTAGATGGACAGACGAAATATTTGCGATTTACGAGAGAACAGTGCGAAATCCACCAGTGTATACACTGCAAGACTATCTCGGAGAAAATTAAATGGAACATTTTATGAATCTGAAGTGTGAAGAGTTATAAAGTCCCCCAGTAACGTCTACACTGTAGAATAAATATTATGTGTACGAGGAAGGGGTAAAAACAAACAGCATTTCGTAAAATGGAAAGGATATTCTGATAAATTCAAACATATCTGAATCACCTGCCCTCATAAATGATAAGCATAACAATTTCTCGTTATTCATCATGGGTCAGTTGTAAGTGGCGTTATCTAGTGGCAGTTCTATGAATTATTTTGCCAACAATACTTTGACAATCTATATCACTCGTCTTCCGTGACCTATCAACCTTGAAGGTTCGTAAGAAGTGGTGTTGGTCGAATTACAGTATCCACATAGCTGGCATAACGTGCCTGACGGTACAGATTGGTTATCATACTTTTCTGATTTTCACTTTGCTTCCATAATCAGTTATATCAGACCAGGTCATTACAAAGAACCTGAAAATTTAATTAGAATCTCAAACCAAGTATAACAATCACTTCCTATAAACCCGACAATGAACTTATATATAATTACGTTTCGTTCACCCGAAAAGTAAGTTTGAACGTAAATGGCTGTGCTTCTATAACACTCGATCCTTTACTATCAGTAATACTTGGATTTTGGTTATCAGTATTGAAAAAACGCCCTTTATACTCCAGATATATATATGAATTTTTAAAAATTTTAATCAACGTTTCGCCTTTGTGGCTTTTTCGGGGTTAATATACAAAACTTTAGTATCAAACAGTTGTGTATATTAACCCCGAGGAAGCCGCAAAGACGAAACGTTGGTTAAAATAAAAAACAAAAATGTATATATATCTGAAGTGTAAAGGTAGTTGTTTCTAAACTTTTAACAAAATGTGTAAATCCCTTCAGTGTGTACTACAAATTTTGAAATACCTGGATTTTATAATAATCGCATGATTATACCTAAGCTCCATATACTATTAATATGAATGGCAGATCTTATTCATTCTATGGTAATTCAGAAGAAGTACTGGAATGTGACTGATTTTGAATGTCACCAGTCTTTGCCCTATACTGAAGCTTGGACTTGTACGATATCTAGGCCAATATTGTTTTTGATCTATGTCAGGTGAGGTGATGGTCATACTTGTGTTATATTTCCTTATGAACGACATTCTAGTCTTGGATATCAACACTGGAGCTGGAGGACATAATGAACATATTTTTAACCCTGCAGTTTGTTGACAAACCTTATAACCTTTCAGTTCCCATGTCAGTGGACATGTGTCATCTTCTCCCAGTCTATATTTTCCAGATTATATCATCATTCAAGATTTAAGAGAAAGAAGAGAAACTGAAATAATTGAATAGTAGTTTGATTATGGAACTCCTATGGATAGCCGGAGTTGTGTTGGAAGTTGGAAACATGTGGTTCTGTTTACAAGTGATCTGTGCACCTCTTCTTCTAAACCAAAATACCTATTCTTCAACAGTTATAGAGGAAGATAAGATTTTTGTGCTATCTTTGAAGAGAAAATTCAGAAAAGTAAGTAACACAGAAATAAAATATAGGTCCAACTTTGGCAAGACGATAGACTGGAAAACCAAAAAGACATTTCACTAATCTACTGAGTGGGAGGATGACTAACGTGACGCTAATACCACGTGATGAGTATCTAGCTGTAAAAAATAGCACAATAAGTCAAGATGCTGAAGTGGAAGAAAGGTGCTTTTGTGACGAGATTACCATAGTCTGTGCCAATACCACCCAGAAGAGCAGCTTCACCAATGGTGTAACCTATTTCATCTGCAATGGTTTAGTATGTGGGAACCAAGAAACTTCCAATAGTGCTTTATTCAGTATTGGGGAGAACTTTGATTTGAGAGTAACAGCACATTAGCACAGGCACCAACTCCGCAAGTGCATGGGTGTGCAAGCACCCACAGAAAAAGAATTTTTGGTGCTGAACACACAAGAAGATTTTGCATAAAATGACGTTATGTTAAATTCTGTTCATCGAAAAATGCTTAAATATTTGTTTTAAAATAAAGAAAAGAATAAAATAAAGATATTTGCATAATATTGTTATGACAGCGGAAGTCACGTGATGCTAATAACAACTAATGAGTATCTAGAAGATTCACGAAGAGACGAGATGTACAC
>NW_013667400.1:124153-140533 GCF_000517525.1 Limulus polyphemus
AATTTGTTGCCTGAATTTTACCGGTGTTGTGTTATTTAGTGTTAAATTACAGTAACAATAAGACTCATAGTCGTGAGAGATGACGTGTAATAACTAGTACTACTACTACTAACTCACCGTCTGGCTAAACCTATACTATAGTACGAGTTATCTTATTATTAACGTGTTACTATTACTAGCTGTACTATTTCTAAACAAAATTACTATGAGCCAAACAATATAATTTACTATAGTATAGGACTTAGAAATTAAAATATTTTTGTTACTTTAATATTTGTACATTTAAGACTAAGGGGGGGAAAATGCTAGTTTTGTGTACAACTCAGTTATGTTTCGTATTTATGGATGAACATATTCTTGTAGAATCAGAAATAATAAGTAGCTTCATGTGGGTTTAAAAGAAAAAATAACTTTTTACATATACTAGAATACACTAGTTTCGACAGGAAGTTGCCAAGTGTATACCCTATACGACTATACTTGGACAAGGATATTTAAACTTCAAGTTCAAGATAAATTCTAAAACCTTGGAGCTTTTCACTTTAAATTTAACCCACTTATCAGCTTATTTGTATTTGTGTTTTTACAGAACAGTTATCTCTCTCACACACACTTGTTGCTACAGCATGTGTGTAAATCTGTGTTCAGTTTGTTGTTAGTTGCACCAACAGCACTATGTTAATTGCTTTTCTGTATGTATACATATTACTTGACATGATAAAAAAACAACAAAAAAAACTTCCTTTTCTACACAATTAGAAAAATGTAAAACAGGACTTTTTAAAATTGATTTTTAGCTTAAGTAAGTTGCGTGCTAGTCGACTTAATAAAATGTATTTATAAATGTAGGCTTGTGTTCATTTTCTCTAAGCAATCACAACTTGTAGTAGTAATAAAATCTGTAATGTCACAAATTTATAAACAAAAATAAAGAACAGCATATATTGGGTTTATATGAAAAATAATTTAAGCTTATTACATATACTTTGTGACATCTTTGATTAAACGGTAGGTTACTAGCAAATTTATTGTAATGATTTAGACAAAATATTCAAAGATATATTCTAAAATTCTAGGCTATCTGGATTAATTTTTAAAGTTTTGTTTATTTAAATTTTTCTTTTTTTTTAATTAAGTTGAATTGGACCTAACATTAAAAATAAACCTCATATAAACTTTGTTTTAATATTCTTTGGGTTAGGTTAGTACAAATATAGATTTTAAGTATGAAGTACTGTAGTTAAAGCGTTAGTTTAGATATTTTTCTAGTTAGTTTTAAGATAGTTAAGCAATATTTTTCTTTATACTACTTTTAGGGTATTTGATTTTTATTTAGTTTTATTGTAGTATTACATTATTGTTTTGTTTTTAGTAGTTAGATGTAGTAGAAGAAATGTTACAAAGTGAATTGTGTAAAAAAATAATGTATTAAGCTGTCTTTTCAAGATACTTCCAGTAAGTTGGAGTTTCTAGAGTTTGCTTGCTTGTTGATAAAAAGTTGGAGTTTTCTGTGGGAAAATCCTAGAATTATAGGAGTGGAAGAAGCTGGTCAGATGAGTAAATTATAAAAGAAATAGAAAATTTTATACTTAAATTTTGTTTTTGGAAATGACAAGAATTTAAATGCTGACACACTGTACTGTAAAGGATTGATGGAAAGGATTTGGAAGGTAAGAAATAGAGGTGTTTGTAATAGGGGATTCTCTAATTAGGTATATTGATACATGTAGGTGCACTTTACATTTCCATTAATGTTTGTGTGGATAATTCATTAAACTAAATTTAGAATTAGCTTAAATAGATGTTAAGTTTTAAAATTCTATAGATAAGAAAGGTGCATCTAGCTCAGTGGTAGGAACAAAGGAAGATATTCTTTTTCTTATGAAGCGCAAGCATATTAGAGATAATGGTGTTAGAATTGACAGGTATGGAAAGGTATTGGCCAGTTACTTTAGAGATTTAAGGACAAGATTGTTGAGAACTATAGCTCTTTCAGGTATTGGCCAGTTACTTTAGAGATTTAAGGACAAGATTGTTGAGAACTATAGCTCTTTCAGAAGTTCATTTTATAGCTAGTATAGTTTTAAGGTTTCCTTGCCCCATTACTTTGTTTGAAATTATTAGCAAGAATCTGGCATTTTGGGTAAGGGTACTTTGTATATTATTTTGTATCTTGATTTTAAGAAGCCATTTGGTAAAATTTCTCTGAATAAATTGATTAGTACATGTAGTGTGACTAAGTGGTACAAAGCAAAGAGATGTTAGTTTTACTAAGTGGGAATATACAAGTAGTGGGATCCTTTATAGGTCAGTGTTCAAATCTTTGTTTATTATATTTGTGCATGATTTTGAAAGCTTTATGAACATTGGCATTTCCAAATTTGCTAATTATACTACTTTGTTGAGTATGCTTCTCTTATTCCAGCTTTGACAGCTTTCGTGATTAAATTGCACCAAAACATAGGAAATTAATTTTCATGTTGAGAAGTATTAACCCATGCACTTGGGATATGGAAATTTGGGAAGACTTGTAGTACTGATTTGAGAAGATCATTGATTTTATTGGTAAAAAGAAGAGTTACTTGTAATTTTTGATAAACCTTTTGCTGAGTTTAACTTGCAAAATGAGAAAAAGTATTCTTTGTTTTATTTAAAGAAATTTTGAATTTAAGATACAGAAGATTATTGTAGAATTTCACAAACCATTTTTGAGGCCTCTTTTGGAGTACTTGATTATGTGGTTTTTTGTCATCTTACTACTGGGAGGATAACAGAAAGAGTATAAAGATTAGGTTTTACTTTGTTTATGCTAGAAGGATAGAGTTGCAGTGTTGGATTTGTTTTTACTAGGAAATATGAACTGGAATGTTAGGGATAATAGGTTTAAGATTTTGAAGCTTAGGTGAAGATTTGTAGTTTGGCAAAATTATTTTAAGAACAAGAAAAAAGGTGAATTAAGATCATTAGGCCCATTGAGTTTATATCTGAGCCAAAAAATACAACAACTTCAGTATAGCCTTTTATATCCAAATACCTATCCAAAGAAAAATTTCAAATTTCAAAAAAATTGAAATAACAGCACACCACATGATCAGGCAAACTATTCCTTAACTTTTAAACTGTAATCAACAGAATATTTTCAGTTAGTTACAAACTTGTTGAATGGTTTGATAAAGTATGTGCAGTTATATGTACTTTCTGACTGATTTGAAAACAAACCAGTTTACTATTTATTACTTTGCATTTCATAAACATATTACTGTTCTTCATCCGTGCCAAAGCAGTTTTTTTCTGTATATGTGCTTGTATTGACCAGTAATATTTATGCTTTACACATTTAAACTAGATATTAATCTACTATATATGTATTTTAAACTTTTCAAGACATTAAATCATAGCCTAAATTTTAAAGAACATTTCAGTTACAAATGATTTCATTAAAATATTTTGACCAATATTTTCATGTGGAAGGTAGCTAATCAGACTGAAACTTTAAAAATTTTGCAAACATTTTCCATGTTTGATCTATAGTTTGCTGAACCTCAACCATTATTTCAAATTCTGAAAGGCAGAAATATGCAATAATTCATGGAATATTGATCATGTAAAATAAAGACTAAAATTAATATACTTACACCGAATTAATGATTAAAACTTTAATTCAGTTATCTGTTGTGGGCCATCTGATTCAGTTCATACTAATAGTGGAAATTGTGTTTGACAAACATAGTTCATTTTGTAAAACTTCTTCTAATGGACATATATCTTACTTGATTTAACTTATTGTGACTTACTAAAAGCTTTTTCTAAAGTTCCATGTAGTATGTTTGAAAAAATATTTATTGAATATCATATTCTTATATGTAAGAAGCAATAGGAGAGCAACTCATAAATGTTGTCAGTTTTATAGGGGCTAAAATGAATAACATTTTGGTTGTCTGATAAGAACTGTAAACTTTGGAGGTTAAACATGCTCTTCAAACAAATTTTTAGAAACAATTCTTGAATTTTTTTTGTGAATGAATATTAATTTTTGATTAGAACAAGCAACTTGCATAGGTCACCACTAAAAATAAACCCACTAATCAGCTCAGCTAACTAAATATACTGAGGTAGTAGTTTTAAGCTTTAGAAATCTAAGACCCAAATATTCAAAGATAGAATTACTTTTGTTTTATAAATTTGTTTTTTTCTTGATGTGATGCATATTGATAATTTAAGTTTCTTGTATTCAGGTTCAGACTCATTATAGGAAGGACATTAACCATTGTCTAAAATTTGAGCAGTGATTTGTTGTGTTTAAAAATTAGGAAGATCTTGGTTAAACTTAAAAGAATAAGAAAACTTTTATAACCTTGTGTAGTATAAGAGTTGAAAGTGTGGTCAGGCCTTGCTTACAACCCTATATTAAATTTTGACCCTTTTGTTACAGGAAGGAATATTTATGTTGTGGAGAAGGCAGAGACTCGCTACTAGAATGATACTTGGTTTAAGAAATTTAAGTAATCATAAGAGGCTTTAGCCTTGTATTTACATTATAGAAGAAATGAAGGTGTTTTACATTTGGATAAACTACTTTAGAGAGATTTGCTTGAATAATTGAATGATAAGGTTGAAGAGAGGAATTTGAATGTTAGATGTAACAGCTTTAAGCTATGAAAGCCCAGGTTCTGACTTGCTGTTTCATAAATTACTTTTGTTAATTTCTTCTGTGAAATCCTTTTGATGATTAAATAATTTTGTAGTAGTTTTGATGGTTTTTTAATAGAGGGCTAGAGAAGATAATTCCTTTCTACTGATCTTTTATTATATGTTAGATGTTGGTATTTCAAGTTAGTCATATAACAAACATGATTAATTGAACAGACAAGTCTGTTTCTGATATATGTTAATTCAGTAAGTACAGTTATTTCTATGCAATATAGCTAACTAAGCTTTCTTTTACTGTAAATTTTGCTTTATACAAGGATGTATGGATATTTGTTGATATGTTTTTAACTATACAAATAAAATAACTTCATTAAAGATATTTTGTGTTTAGTATGTGCTTAAAAGTAGTTTCTGTAAGAATAAGTGCCACTTAAAATTACAGTTAAAATCTTTACGTAATTAATATGTTACCACTCTTTGTTAGTTTTCTTTGATTGAAATAAAACATATACTTACAGCTTGTATATTTATGTCTCTGTCTGTAACTAAGATTTTCTACCTTGGAACTTACAAGGGTTCTTGGGTTTGCCAGAAGTGTTCTAAAACTCTTTACTTTATTAATTTTCTCATTTTTATGAGTTTGAGAAATACTTCAATTTTGCCCTTTGCTAATGTATGCAGATGATACATATGTGTCATTCATATGAAAATAAATGTTGAACCTTGTGCAAGTACCTTTACTAGTAATCTCTAATTTGATGAATAATTTATAAACTATTTTTGATCCTGAATATTTTTTAGAACATGAGCGTCGAGATAAAAAGCAGTGTTACTGCCACAATTGTCAGAAGAAACGAAGTCGTTTGCAAGCACGAGAACCATGGAGGAGAGCCAAACAAAGGCTGATGTAAGCATCTATTTAGCAGATATTGTTCTATGTTCACTTTCTGTGTATAAATGTATTACTTAAAATGTACATGTGTATGTATTTATTTTCTATAGAAGTCCTGCAATACCGTTTTGACCATTTGTTCATTTATGTTTTGAATTGTGTGTATCACTTGTGCATCTTATCAGAACATAATTTAATTTTTCATACACTGTTTTTTTTTGTAAGTATTGCACTATATTATTAATTCTACAAATACAAATTTAAATATACAAAGACAAATATATGCTATTAAACAAATATAAAGATACTAGTTGATTTGTAGCTGACATGTGCGTAAATACCATTACAGTAAACTTGAGATTTCTACTAATTTTATATATATTTATATATACATAAGTTTATATGTGCTTGATAACAAAACTAGGTATTTAAATACATTTTATACTTTCAGAAAGTTTCTCTTGATCTTGGGGTGGATAGCCCTATTAGCTACAGCTTACAAGGTGGCTAACTTGCAACATGATTATGTTGCATGGGATCCTTTTGAAATTCTTCAGATTGATCCAGTAAGTCATTTATTTATTTTGACTATCAGTTATTCTTTTCTTCTCGGTTTAGTTGTTATATAGTCACAAAGAAAGTAGTATAGATTTACAACCTCTTACCCAACAGTCATGCATATATACTAAACTTTTTTTTTATCTTTCTATAATGGAAGGATATTTTTATTGATTTATATACAATTAGTTGGTCATAGCTACAGCTTTCAATGAGACTTCATTGAAAAGATAATTTTTACTATATTTCTTACCATAAGTCAAATATAATAAATGTTGTAAAGTTCTGTTGTGGCTCCAATTTCAATCAGCAGTGCTAAAGTCATGACTCTTCCAGCAGAATACCAGTTTCAAATCTTCACATTAGAGTTCTAACTCTCTCACTCGTAGAATGGTTATTACTTTGTAGAGAACATAATAAACGAGGAATATTTTCAAATCACTTAAACGTTGTTTTGGAATCATACAGCAAAAGTTTATTTCATAATTGTAAAATATCAAATGCTAAGCCTAACTTACCAGTTCTGTATGAGTATTGGCTTTGCTTTTCCCATTCGTATTTTAAACAAACCACATTGTTTTTGTCATCTTTAATAGTTAATAGATTTATTTAATAACAGTTTAATTCAGAGTAACATTTTTTAATATTGGAAGACTTTTATCTCATTTTATTGTTGGTTAAAATAATTAGCATAAAGTTATCATTGGATTTAATTTGCATGTTTTATAATTTTTAGAACCTTTTTGTAAAAATTAAGTACGTAATGATATTATAAAAACTAGAGGTGACAAAAACATCTTGAGTGCTTTACAAAGTCCAAAACCAAAACAATTAATATGTAACTCAGTGAATTACATCTACCAAATTGTTGGTTCTGAAACATACTTACCTTCTCTCACACTATAGCTTTATCCTGACAAAAGTTTTTGTTCTTTGCCCCTCTAAGCATTGGTAGGAATCTTACCTCACTTGCTCCAGCCTTTATACCCCACTATATTGCCCAAAGTAAGTTAAATCTTGTGATTCTATTCACCTATGTCAATGCACCTCATATCCGAGATACATATATAAGCTCCCTGTTATTACTTCCTTTTCACTTTTTGAGATGGACCAATTAGCAGACCCAAAACTGGCCATTTCATGGGGAGGAAGGGCAGGAGAGTGTAACAGGAAGTAAGCATTATCAGAAATACATTTTCAGTAAAGGAAAATATTAAATTGCAAAACACACTCACCTCCAGATGAGGGAAAAACCCACACAGAAAGTGTCTGCATAAAAAAAAAGGGGTGTGAAAATGAGATACAGTAATAACACACCAGTGGGATCCATACAACTTTTGGAACAGGTATGTTCTTTGCCCAGACAACATAAAATCTAATTCCTATGCCCAGTCATTAAAACAAAACTATATAACATTGAATATCATCTAGTGTATTTATGATTTGTTTTTTAATAACATTCTTCCTTATACAAAACAGACTAAGTGGGAAGAGTTTTCTTTTTCATTAACTATTTATTATAAAGCATCAAATTTATTTGAGTAAGATTTCACGTGTATGCTTTTTTATTTACCAGCTAATGAATTATGTCATAAGAAAATACAGTGTAAAATACCTAATACTTTGATTAAAAAAATCAGGTTTTTTTTTTCAGCCTAAATACAAGTATTAAACTTTTTACTAAGGGAAGTCTGATTGCCATTTCAGTAAAATACAGGATGTTTAATTATTAAATGATGCTTTGTTAATTATTTCTTTTAATATTATTGAAATGCCATATACACATACAAGATATGATTCAAAAGAGTGTAATGCCTTTATTATCATTACTTTAATGCATTCACTGATTACAACAATCTACAGTTTCAATTTTTTCAAAGATTTTAAGGCAAACAACATTGCAGGTTGATTCCATAGGTTCTGAAGTGTTATGAGCTAGCTCTTGTACATTATTTACTTAAAATAATATCATATTAAAAAAGTGTTAACAAAATGACTATTGAGAGCAGTGCACTCCTCACCCCTTCCTCAACTTTCCCAGTAGTTGATCCGGCCAGTTATAAGCATTGATCCTATTATGGGGTTAGGCCCAGTCTAGCTGAATCCATAACTCCAGCTGTTCATGAAGGTGGTTCATTATTCACATTGAGAATATATTGAGATGCACCACAAATGTGATGTTTTCATCAAAGAAGTATGAGAATAGAATATGAATTCCAAGAACACCACCTGTCACTATTACGCTGGCACTGGCCTGATCCTACCATTAGAGCTGGGTGATAAGTGGTATTTGTTAATGAATTACATTCAAGTAATTGGTTAGTATGGTGTTCACCAAGTGACTTCCATAAAAAGCTAAACAACAAAGTTGGCAGTGAATGCTACTAGCAAGTTCCATTCCCTCCAGTTAGGAAGTTCAAGAAGAAAAAATAAACAATTTATGACAATTGATATAACTGGAATTTTGGATAATTGATGGTTGGATTAATCGGAAATATTAATTGAGATTAGTTATTTATTTTCATTACAATCACTTTAATTGTAATTTAGATTAGGTCAATTTAATCATAATTTGGATTTATTTGTTTGCATGACACTAATCAGTGTAATCACTGCTCATAGGTAATTGATTATGTTGATTAATTGATTAAATTCCCCTGCTCTGTTCACCATGTTGATATCTATTGTAGGCTGTGATTACTTCAGTAATATTTTAAAATCTCACTGAGGTAGAATTTAGCATCATCACTCCACATTATGGTAGGAATAATTTTCTCCATTGTCCAATATCATTTACACCACTGTAAGCACTTGTCAAGATCATCATACCTAAGCTTTTGGTAAAACTGCAGCTTGTAGGTATGAAACATTTTTCCTTGTTTGAAAGGTACCAAATTGAAGACCGGTTAATGTCAATTTTTCATGCAATGCTGCATCTGGAAAAATCTGAGAATTTCTTGTCAGCAACACTACCAATTTCTCATAGTCCTTCACAGTGTGATGTAGCTGTGGACAATATGGATGTTCTCTGTGGAATGCCATGGTAATATTCTAGGTATTTTCATTACAGGAATATCAGTTTTATATTCTTATCTATGGAAACAAGTCAATCAGTATTCTTTTCATTTGTAAGTGAGCAAACATGATAAATTTATGCAGGTGGAGCACTCCTTTTTGAATCATATTGTGTGTTTGTATCTTTATTTACATGTGTGAAAGTATTTTCATATTTAAAACTAGTATTTCTTGTTAAAATGTTTATATCTTTAAAAAATTTTGTTTCCTTTTAACAAGTTATAAGTATGTTAGTATATTCTATGAAAACTTTGATTTATTTTTATTAATTTTGTGTGTGGTATAACATTTTTTTTTAAAAAACTCAGTTTTTATGTTTTGCCACTTTGATAATATTTTACTCTTAAGTGATTTCAGTGATTTTGCATATGTACATTGCAGTGACCTTTCCTGGGGAGAATTATGCCCCATACACACATATATCACCTCAGTATCCTACTAACTGAATAAATAGCAATATGAAATATGTTAATATTAGTTTTTGAGTTTCAAGATTTCAATTAATTATTTTCAGGCTTCTTCCACAGCAGAGATTAAGAAAGCCTATAGAAAGTTAAGTTTAAAGTTTCACCCAGATAAGGAGGGAGGAGACGAGAAAAAGTTCATGATGATTGCCAAAGCTTATGCAGCGTAAGTTTTAACGATTCATTATAGGTTTATCTTATCATTGGTTGAATTTACATTACAATGTTTGCTTACTGAAACTCAAAAGTAGGGGTACAATGCAGCTGAAAAACCAGAGAAAATATAATATTTGTCATTAATAAGTTTACTTTATCAGCTCTAATATGAAATCACTACAAAGTACTGGAGTAAAAACATATTGTTGTTGACCTTCCATATGATGTTCTTATCTTTATGTTTTTATCTGCTATTTACATGTGTAAATTAATGAACAAAAATAATTTTTCTCAGTCTTCAGAAGTGTATGTTTTGTGACCAATACTTTTATACTTACCAGGATTCACATGACTGGGCAAAATACCTCTAGACTTTTCCTACAAAATTCAGGTTTCACTTTTTATTTTCACCTGCAGTGAAATTTGAGTCATCTTCATCTTTCAGTTCAGTCAGTCACTTGCCATACCAAAAGTGACAAGTAGTATCATCACATAGCTGGTTTCCAAACTCTCTATACAAGTCAGTCAAATCACTGAGACACTGTGCTTATCCACATGTTCCCAACTCTGCATGTATAATATAGGCATAAGCCAATCAGAATGCTTGATCTGATTTCCTTACCAAGAGTGTCATTACCAGTCATGCATTTAGTGAAAGTTTGTGTCAAAAAAGTTGAGTGTATATTGTATTGATAGACATAATTATTATCAGTGGATTATGGAAGAGTGGTAGTGATGATGGGGAAGGTCTTTGTTTTTTTGTGTGTGTGTGGGGCACTAAGTTTGTAGTTTTTATTTACATGAGGTAATTGACAGGAAAACACACACACATATTATGACACCAGATGTTCAAGCCGTGTAAGGTAAATTGCCTATTTCTTTGCATTTATATATATTTTCCTAATCTGTTTTTGTGCAATTCCAAATATTTTAAATTGTTTGTATTTGTATAAACACATACACATATGTATGTATTATAAATAAGGAACTTTTTTTTTTTATCAAGCAGTGTTCATACATTGGGAATATGTTTGTAGTCTCCATATTTTCAACAACTTCTCCCTATTGCTACCCGGAGAGAGAAGTGACTTCCTGTTTTGGGAGTTTGTATGACTCCTGACTTACATAGAGATGATTATAAATAAAACAGATATTTCAAAAGCATTTGGATCTTGGTATTTCCTACACACAACAACCTGCTTGTTTTTTTTCTTTAATAGGTTGAATGGTATTCAGAAATATTGGTTTTAGTCTTAATTCTTAAGAAGAGAAAAATATTCACTATATCTACAATCTTTGTCTTTATTAGAAGTTTTATGATTTCTGTTCTATTTTCAATGTCAATTTGTATGGGTATTGCCTTAAAATTGTTTGCTCATTCTAGTAAAATTAAATGCTAATTAGAAGGAGAGGAGCATCTGTTGTAATAGCATTTGTGCTGTCTTATCAGTCTAATGCCATCTTTACCAAAAAACAATAATGATAATTTTGAAATTTTTTATTTGAAAAGTGTACAAGTATGATTCTGTCATAATTTATGACTAAGATTATATGATTTTCATGATACATTTACTATTAAGGATATTAAATATTACTTTACTTAAATTCCAAGTAGAACAAAGCTTTTAAGTTAAGAAATGAAGATCTGTTTTACACTTTGTTTTGATTTTTAACAGGTTAACTGATGATGAGGCCAGGAAGAATTGGGAAATGTATGGTAATCCAGATGGTCCTGGTGGTAAGTTAAATTTGATTTATTTTTGCATTTACCTGTAATGAATTATTGAACATAAAGTATATTATCTTTTTTTTTTTGCCATTTTCTTTTTAATGTGAAGAATACATTTATTACAAATAACTTGTTGATTAACCACAAAATTTCAAGAAATTTCACTAGTAATAACGATATGGGTACAAAAAACAAGTAAACTTTAATTCTTTCTTACCCAGATGGGCACATCCATCCTCAAAGGAAACATTGCACCATTGGATTTAAAACATTTTAGAAAATAAAATTATAGTCGGTCTTCCACACATTTAAAAAAGCAAACTTTGGAGTTGAAATTTATTCAATAAAAAAGTTTTATTCATTTAAGTTTATACATATAAATTACTAATTATGATATTGGATCGATTTTAGTGGAATTTGAACATAAGTATTACTGTTTGAGAAGTCATAGGCTAATCATCTAAACATGTAATGAAAATGCTCTTTTTTATGTTTTTTCCACTGGAAAAAACATTATGGCTTTTATTTAAATATAGATCCATGTGGAGATTGGTACTAAGTGATAAAAGCTTAGCTTGGTGATCTCGTGCTAGAAGAAAGCATATTTAGGAATAACTTCTGCTGTAATTAAAGTTTTACTTTTTAAAAAGTTAGCTTTATCATTTTCTACTTCATTTAAAGTATGATGTTGCAGTATTTTAGGATAAGAAAATACACAGAAAAGAAATGTAAAAAAACAATGTATATATATATATATAAATCAGTGTAAAAGGATTATAAAACTTGTATATATTAAATGAAATCTGATTAACAATTTAAAAAATGGCTTGTTTATAATCTAAGATTGTTAAAAAAAAGTATTTTTATTGTATACTAATGATAGTTACCACTTTATACTGTGTCGAGTATTATTTGAATCAAAACAAAGAGAAAATTTATAATTTTATAAAATAAAATCTTTATGAAAAAATTTATGGGGATGTAGGAGGATGTAAAGATCAGTAACTAAAATCTTAAGCAAAGGTAAGAATATTCAATAATTTCTTGAGAATGATGTATCACAATGAAATCTTTTTGAATTTTTAAAGCTGCAAATTCATAAAAATATCATGTATTAAAAATGGATAGTTTTATGCACAGAAACTGTATAATTGAAAAATTTCATGTGAAATTTCAAACTATTTCATCCAGTAGTTTTTACAATGCAATAAAATAAACCGCATAACAGATGTGTTGAATTGAGGCACATTGCCGTTTGAGAATTAAGTGGCCCAAATGCACGAACATAAAGATTTATTATTAGAGGTTAACTGCATTTTTCAAAATTCATAACATTTTTTAACAAATACATTGTCTAACACACCTTTTTAAATGCACATCCTGACGGTGTATTCTGTTGCTATGATAAATCTTTGAAAATATCTAGACTTCAAAATAATACTACGATAATTTTTCACTATTCAATGCATATCTACATGTTTCATTTTAAAGATTATTCTCTTTCCTCATTGAAAGATTGACCATTTCAAAACAAGATTTCTACCATAATTGAAAAAAAAGTTCTTACCTTGTATTGCAAAATGACCCAAAACTTTTTTTATTATTTATCAAGTAGAAGATCGATACATGAACAGTGCGTACCTATTTCACTATATGATTGAAGCACAAGGCTAAGTAAGACATGTTCAAAATCAAGCTTTGAAGTTCTCTAGTCCAATTCACTGTGCCACCAAACTTACTCACCCTTTTTTCTTATGGAAGTTACTGTTGGCCAGAGTAAAAGAATCTGTCTGGCAGCACCTGCTGCCAACTTTTCCTTAAACTTATGGCTAGAACAACTGCTGCCAACCTTTTTATTTTGAACTGCTAGTTGGGAAGATGAATTTTAAACTCCACTTTATTTGCCACTGCATTAGATTGAAATTACTAACAGCTGTGTAATTGTATGTTTTATGTACTTATTTTAGACTATGTTGAAGAAGAGCATTAATGTTTTGTTAATTACTGGTTTCTTTATGAGAAAAATTGTAATGTTAATAACTTGACTATACCTGAAAAAAAAATAGTAAGGTAGCACATTTACAAAAGAACAAACTTTGAATTGAACATACTTGTTTGTATTGGGTGATCCTTACATCATTGTGTTTGCCACAGTTTGGAATTCTCAATTTAATTGCTTCAAGATAATATAATGTGAACTTCAAAGCAAAGTTGGATGTATAAATACTTATTCATGAAATCTTACGTTTTTTTGATAACTAAAAATTACTAGTAATAGAGAAAACACAACATTTCAATATCAATGTCATGGGTCTAAAATCTGTATGCTTTATTCAGTTTTATAATTGCATTTGGTTAATGTCCAAATTTGTTTTTTATAGTGTAGTGTATTAAGCTTCAGTTCTGTTTCTTTCTAGCTACTTCATTTGGAATAGCTTTACCATCATGGATTGTAGAAAAAGAGAATTCTATCTGGGTAGGTAAATATGCAAGACAAAAGTTATAGTTATACAGTATGTAGAAACAGGAAATTTCAGTAAATGCTTAAAATCTTACTGTTTATGAAACGTTATATCATACAACACAAGGAAGGGGTTATTTCATGTGTTATGAAATGACTGTTAAAATCTCTAGTAGTAGTATTATATATAAATATGTGTGTGTGTGTTGAGAGAGAGAGAGAGAGAGAGAACACTAATAAAAGTTCATCATTGAGAAATATTTATTAAATATTGTTTTATGTTTGTGTTCTACATTTTAGAACTGTGTATACAAATATTCAATGTATATTTCTATTCAAGGTTTTAGAACTGTGTATGCAAGTATTCAATGTATATTTCTATTCAAGGTTTTAGAACTGTGTATGCAAGTATTCAGTGCATATTTGTTTCCCAAATTTTAGAAGTATGTATACAATGTTTCAATCTTGGATTACTGTATGGTAAGAATATGTAAAAAACAAAAAATTACAATTCTGCAATTTTAAAGATATATATTATAAAAAAAAAACAGACATCAAATATTAACTTATATACAATAATTTACAATTGGTTACAATACAAAAAAGATCACTCTATCTTGGTAGATCCACGTAGGAACTGTATCTCCATTCAATGAATTCACTTCAAAATGTAGTATGTCAAAATTTAGCTTCAGGTTATAAATTCAAAGTTCTAATTCACGCTAGATGTATGGTTACAAAAAGTTCACTGTTCTAATGTCAGCAGCACCAAAACTTGTCAACATTTTCAAAAAGGTTTTCAACAGTTCTCAAAAAACACAAGGCTAACAAAAGTTAAGACTAATTCTTAAACTTACAAAACTCTTTGGAGTCGTAAACAAAAAGCTAATGATAGCTTATAACAAAAACCTACAATTGATATCTAGGTTCAAATACTCTCAAGTTCGATACCAAAATCTTTGTCTGAAATGGCCACTCAAACTAAACTAAACCAAACTTCTCAAAACATTCCTCTCTTCTCACTAACAGAAACTTAACTTTTTTATATAAAACCCCAAAAAAACCTTTGTAAAGAGCACATGTGCTTACAATTTTTAGTTACATGTGTTTGATCAGGCAATTCACCTGTAGTGCCTCACAAGTAAGTTTTACAAAAATACAGCATTATAACAACAAGTATATAGTCCATATTTTTTTTCCCACGATTTAGTACTACATGTAAAAATGTTTATTCTATATTTGTTTTCCAATTTTTAATGTAGGGATTACTGTTGTATTTTTTATATTTGTTCCCCAGGATTTTGAATTGTTTGTATTAATTCTGTGTATTTTTTGTTTTTAAGATGTTTGAGTTAATATTCTGCTTCTGCATTTCTAACATAATTTGAACTGATTTCTTTAATCTTGTTTTTTTTTATCAATCTTTTGATTATGTGTATGTACTGATGATTTTTTCAGGTTTTAGGACTGTATGCTTTGGTATTTATGGTGGCCCTTCCTGTCTCAGTGGTAAGATAATTGCTTTTCATCTTCAATAGAAATATTATATTGTATTTCCAAACAACAAAAGGACTTTCATACTAATGTGTTGTCATTTTATACTGCCAGCTAGATTTACAGCAGTGAGCTCTACTGTTTCTCTGAATGTTTTTTGTGATTAGTATTTGATGTTTTCACGATATTAGTGTCCAAATTTATATCTGTAATAGTATAACTAATGGAGTGACTACAATGAAAATGTATGGCTAAACTGCATGGATACTGAAGTGATACACTTATACAGAAAAGAGTCGGATAATATGTATTGTGTTTTGTCAGTGACATACATTTTGAATAACAGTTATAACTTGTTCATTTTACATTAAGATTTTCATCTTGTTGCATGTTCATGCATTATATTCATAAAGTACTTTGCACATCCCATCATGGAGCTTTGATCATTTTTCATATAACTATTGTAATCTAATTTTTGTATTTGTTACATTCAACACTATATTATGTTCTACAGATAAAACAATATAAACAAAGCACTGTGCAGTATTTCATAGTAATACCTTCTGACCTTGTTACTGTAGAAATGACATAACAGTGAATAATTGAGAGAGTTTGGTTGTATTTTCACTTCAACTTTCATTCATTATTCTAACAAAAGCAACTGTATTAAGGAAATTGATTACTTTGTAAAATAAATTATAAACTGATTGATACAGTAATTGACCAGTAGAACTACAGTGCTTCTTTAAATACTCTTTATTATGAGAAAAAAACGTGATGATTTATAAGTGGAAGAGAAACAATTAAAAACTCAACTGTATAGTTATATTCTAAACTTGCAGCTGATTGTACACAGCATGGTCACAAGTAAATAGACACCACCTTTTCAGAAAAAATTAAA
>NW_013667400.1:141533-142889 GCF_000517525.1 Limulus polyphemus
ACTCAGTGTATATACATGTGTGTAGCAATATAAGCTGTGTCCTAGATTACAGACAGAAAGAAATAGTACTATATATATATACACATACGTATATTTCATCTTTTTGTTTTTCGTGATTTTGAAGCATGGAAGTAGTCAAGTCATCAAACTGTTATAACTCTCTATCTGACAGGTAAAAGTGTGCTTGTCACAAAATTTTTGCAGAGTTGCATTCTAAACTTAAACTACTTTATTTTCAATCTATGTGAATAAACTTCACATCAAAACATAATTAATAAATCAAATTTTAATGTTATATATAAGTGTAATTTCTTAATGTAAAAAAAATTCACAATGTTCACTTCTCTGTATGATATTTGTTCACTCTGAACTGCCCAACTTGGATATCTTTTCACCTCAGCTTTTGAGTTTGATTGTAAATTACAAACTCATTGTATAGATATTGATGAGACATAATGCAACTTTATGGCCTCCAATTATCTTGATTTTCAGAAAGTCAAACCCACATGCTACACTTTCCTATCACATACTGCCTTTCAAAAAATGTATAATTTTCTCTTATATTTGCTAACACTTATAACTAATATAAAAAGATTTTAATTAATTTATTCATGTAATTTATTGATCGTTCTCGTGGTAGCTTTTTGAATTATTTGGCCTATATATTGAAAGTAGCTATTGCTGAGTTTACCTCGACCAAGTAAGAGAAATATTTAATGCACTTATAGCTTAGTTAGAAAGCCAGTTAAATTACAGTAATTAGTCTTTATGCATATTATTATTTTGTGTTCTTAATTGAATATTTGGAATAAATGAAAATTTGGTAACGTACTAACAATAAATTAGGGTAATTTATTGAGACTTCAAATGCAAAAAAATGTGCAAGACCCATACATAATGACTAAATTTCTTGTTTATGTATATTTTTTATTTATTGATACAAAAGTAACTAAGATGCAAAAACTAAAATATTATTTGGTAAGATAAGAAACGTAAATGAAAAACAATTAAATAAAATTCTCAGCAAGGTATGCATGTGCACTTCGTAATTCAATACCTTTTCTTACTATAACTTGCTACATGGGTATAGCTTTGTTACACGTTTAGTAGTTAGCCATGATTCAGAGAACAATAAAACAGTAAAAATAAATATAAACTGTTATAAACCTGATGCTGTTTTCTGTTGCAAGCGACAACCATTTCAGAAAGAGAATTTTTTTTTTTTGTGTGATGTTTACAAGGTTGGTAAAATACACTGAGCCTGTATAATGTTAGGATAGAGAAAGTAACAGACAGAATGTAAAATTTTACTGAAAGAAACTATTAATTTAGGAGTTACTATAGGTTATGCAAATG
>NW_013667400.1:143552-160169 GCF_000517525.1 Limulus polyphemus
ACGAAAACCACTTTTCACTCAGACTAGTTCAGACTATGATTCCATAAATTCACATATAAATCTTTATTAAAAATACTTATGTGAAAACCTGAATATTTGTGCACAAAAGACATGTAATGTTTACTAAAAGCTTGCTAAATTTTGTGAAGCTACACCTATTACATTGAAAGTTATAGTATGTTTAAAAGGTTTGTCAAAATGATCAAGCCCATACCTGGAGAATTAAAAAGTGTAATCGTTTTTAGTATTGAAAATACTAGAGAAATATTCATTGTATCTATAGCAAATGTGCACATACTATAAGACTAGTAATTAAGCTACATACTACCATGAACATTAATGATAGTCAATGGTACATGAAGTGATGATAATATCAGGTTTCACACATAGCATTACACAGTTTGAATTGTGTATAAAATGACTGAAAACGTATCAAATTAATTTCAAAAGGTGAAAGCATTTTGCCGAAAAATCATAAGATATTATATGGAAGCGTATAAAATATTTAATTTAATGAAATAATAATCTGATTTTCATTTCAAAAAATCTTTAAAAACAATTTATTTCAAATAATATCCATGATTTTGATGTAAAGTTATCTTTTCATGAAATACTTGAGCCTTTATTTTGTGAAGCCACCTTTAAATTGAATGAAAAAAATTGTTAGTTTTTTACTAAATAGTAAAATCAGAAATTATTAATTTTTGAATTGCTAAACAGACTCCAGGCTAGTAAGATAAAAGAGATCAGTTGTTTGTGCAAGGGCAAAAAAATAGAATTGTAATGCAAGCTAAACCTAAATTTTTTTTAAATTGGTGTTAGGTAACACACATTAAAGAAAAGTTTATTGTTTAACAATATTTTTACATTGAGAAACAGATCATATGGAAGAAACCTTTAAACATACAGCCTGTGTTATTTTGTTGCGTATCTTGTATAATATCAGTTCAAAACTTGTAGCAAAAAGAAAGACATGATGTGTTACAAAAGGGAATGGGTTCCTAAAAGAAAAGTTTAATGTTTAATTCATGCTAATTTCCAAAAATTTCAAGGAATGCATTAAATATCAATTTATACTTTAAGAAGAGACTGATTTTTATTTTTTTTTTGCAGGGTATTTGGTGGTACCGGTCCATGAAATTTGGTGGTGACCAAGTATTACTAGATACCACTCAGCTCTATTTCTATTTTATTCACAAAAGTCCTCAAATGATTCTGAAACGTAAGTTGTACTTCAGAAGAATAAAAATACAGTTTATTATGTACTGTACAAATGATGTTTCACTAAGTTTAAAGATGTAAAATGTTATTTATTATTAATCATCCTACACAACCTTAAGATATAATAACAATTGTTTGTTATGTACTGAACAAATTTTAAACTGTTAGGGTTTTTATATATTCGTATATTTTGTATATAAGTACTTCAACATCAACCTTTTCCTTTTCAATTTAAATTGTAATAGTAACATTAATTGTAAATTTGTATATTCTTAGAGTACTTGTAGTAATAGTATACATAAGACTAGGAACAGTACGCTTAGATTTGTGACAGTGTTACTAGCTTATTAAATAACTCATTAAACTTTGTATAAATTAGAGTAGTAATGTTACTTACTAAAATGGTTACATCAATCACTCAAATAGTAATTACCCTTGACAGTTTTGGTACTAATTATAGTTTGAAGTATTAATTTTTGTTGTGCTTAAACATTCAGATACTTGACTTTTTCTTTTGTCAGAAATGCATGTTTATAATGGTATATTTACTTTTAAAAAGAGTATGACGCTATGTATTTTAAGTTCTTTCCTTGTATTCCATATTGGGTTAATGAATCCACCTAAATTTATACATCATAAATGAGAATAAGACTTTTTTTTTTTAATGATATTTGAGCCAGTTGCAACAGAGCTATCACAATCTCCTGTTGAAGTCACACAACTAAAACTCTTGAGAAAATTAAAAACTAAAATTGAAAAAGTTTTTCTTACCTTTACTAAATATGAAGACAAAATGGATTAAAACTGTCACTTGTTTTAAAGGAAATATTAGTGAAAAAGGTTTGGTTGAATAAATAATGATGTTTGAGCGTTATTTATTTTATTCTTTTTGCAGGTGTTTTAATGGTCTTAGCTGCTTCTTTAGAATTTGCAAGGACACATAATAGTGAAATAGTGGAAAGACCTAGTGATAATATTGAAGTTCCCAAGGTAAACCTGCTAAGTTGAATAACTTTTTTTGAAATTAAAACATTACTGATACTAATATTATACTTCACACTATAATATGTAGAGCTTGAGCTTATAGGTTAATATACTTCACCTTATTAGAAGTTATTTAAAAAAAAGACACTTCTCTGTTTTTATTTTACATTCCACAAAACAAAGGATTCCTAAAATGTGTAGTATTTTTAGCTATGACAAAGGTAATCCATTATTATAAAAATAATATCATTCACTTCTCTAAAGCTCATTTTTATGGAAGTTGAGCATGTATTGATTCATCAAATTATTGGTCATTTAATATACACTTGTAGATGAACATTTGTTTGAGATTGTTTGACATCTTTACAATTTATGACATATAACTTCTGTATACTGTGTGTTTGCCATGAACAGTAAAAGCAGCTTGATACAAATGCTTAAAATCAGTGTGTTGGTACAATCCTCAAATATCCTTTGACATTTTTAGCCATTTAATGGGATGGAATGCAGTTTTTAAGAGCATTCCTTACACATTCTATGGGATTTAAGCAAAATCATCTGTTGACTTCAATCTGAAATCCTTATTTATTTAATATTATTTTTTAGCTTATTGTATTCAAACAACTACATAAATAAAAGAACTTTTAATTTATTGGAAAGAAAGTAAATTTTTTAGAAATAAATTGATTTTGACTAAGAATATTGTCAGAAAAAATAATTTCTAACTAGCCTGACTTGATGCTATTCTCAAAGGTCAGGTCTTAAGTTACCAATAAATCTGTCAGGATTATGGTGTTTTTACAGTTTATGGCCAGAAGTGGTGACTACTTCAATTAGAAAAAATAAAATATCAAAAGATGGTAATGAAGATCAGTCCAGCTTAAATTGACTGGCTATATCAGATAGAGCTTTCTGATCAACAATAAAAAAAAAATTCAATTCTAAGGAAAAAAGGAAATATTTTTAATGTTTTTTTCTTTTGTCAAAAAAGTGTTTCACAATAAACTTGATACTTCTATGACATAAAACATTAAAAACTAAATCGAGTTGTTTGATTGTTTTTTAAGCATTATAATATTTAGTATGTAGTTTATTCAAAGTTTCATGTAATCTAGTTAAGTATTTCTACTGTGAGAAGTAAAAATTAAGGGATGTTGTGATAATCCTTGGTCTGGAAGTGTTTTTGAGAAATTTTGTGCATGCTGGAAATACTTGGACAATTTGAAAGCGAGAGAGAGAGAAAGGGAATGACCTTTTACTTTCAGCAAAAAAAAAATCTGATATTTAAGTTTTATAGCTTTAGTAAACATCTTTTTACCAATGTAGAAGAAAAATAATATTATTCACAAAAAATCATGACTTCTTCACTCAAAGATGTTTTATGAAATAAAGAACTCTTAGAAAACTTGCAGTATGTCCATTTGTTGAGTAACACAAATAATTATGAACTTTGATAATCTACTAAAGTCTTGTCATCATAATTACAAATCAGAATTTAACTTGTCAAGTAACTGTGCATGAGGTGTTTGGAACCTGTTTTGTTGATAAAGTATTAAAACTTAATCTAATATGTGATCCTGATAGTGTTTAAAGTATATTTTTGAAGATACCTTACTGGAGATGTATCCAGCTTTTTTTAAAGTTTTTGAAACTCTAAGGTTTTCTGTTACTGATAATAAAGTTAATATGAATGTTAGTTGATTAATTGTCATTTCAGGTATCAAGTAGACGTGATCTATATATCTGTTTGTAATAACAATGGCTTTAAATATCTGTATATGTGTATGTGTTTTTGTTGGTATTTTCTTCAGGGGAAATGAGTGCTTTAGAAACTCATATATTGTCTTTATAATTATTAGCTTATAAAAGAATTGCCAAGCCTTGGTGAGAAGAACAAAGAACCACCACTTAGTTTTAGCTACAGTATCAAGGCTAGAGCACTACTTCATTCCCATTTAAGTCGTCTTGATCTTCCACCAACATTAGAAGAAGGTTAGTAAATGGGTGCTAATAACTAATTATATAATAAAAGCATTGCTATATTCACATTATTCTTCCAATGACATTAGGATAAGATTCAAAAACTAGCGGTGATAATTAAGTTTGATTCCAAGGGAACATTTTTATACTCAATTTTTTCCATAATTTTCCATCAGCCTTAGAAGAGCATTACTTCATTATCATTGAAATTAATTTGGTTCCACCAACTTAAGTAGTTTTGTATTAACAACAAGTATCAAGATAAGAGCATGACTTTAATATATTTGCTTAAATCTTCTTACACCACAGGTGGTTGGTGTAGTTTTTTGAGGATAACTCTTCTGTTTGTGGTGATGAATTTTTTGTATTTTAATTTTTAAAAACATGCAAAAATGAAAATTCCACAAATAGATAAGCAGAGACTTTGTATGATATAAAAATGACGTAAATAAGTAAATAAGAAGTATGGACAGAAGGTTCTAGAAATCAGAATACATCACAGATTTTCATTTCATTGGTGAGTCTTCATTTCCAAGCTAACTGTAGTTATACTGTGTTAACTACATGTTCAGACAACCTTTTATTATTTTCTGGCAATTGATTGAAATTTCTCCTGTTTAAATTTTTCTATCATTTCAAGTTTTATAACATAAAATTGTTCAATTTTGATATTTGTTAATTTGCATTATTGTTCAGTTTGTTATATATTACAGCAGAATTGCCATTGTCGGTTTTAGTTGTCAACTTGTTGTCATAACGGATAATAGTAATAGTACTAGAACTATTTATATATATATGTATTTGACTGTTACCATTTTTCTTTTCTTCAATTCACATTGGCTAAGGAGAAGTATATGTGCCAATTACTGATATTACATAGTCTTGGTAGCTCTGCCCTTAATCTTCAATGCTTATTTAACCCTATTTTCCTTTTCTTACTTTCCTTTAAATATAATTTTTTTGTGTGCTTATATTTGGTTTATATTTTTGACTCCAGTTATTTTATTCTTCAAGAATTAGCAAAAGTTATGTTACTTTATAAATTTGTTGACCAGCTGTGAGTCCTGGAGTTAACAGCTGCCTTGTTGAAAGCCAAGCTTGGCCCAGTTGTTAATGTGGTGAACTGTGGAGCTGAGGTGTCATGATTTGTAACTCTGGATACATTATAAATTGATGGTCAAATTCCACTAACTGGTCTGATAATAGTAGCTCAAGAGTTGATGGTGGGTGGTGTTGACTGGCTGCCTTGCGTTTTAGTCTGTAACTTTAAGATTATGGACAGTTAGTGCAGGTAACCATTATGTAGCTTTGTGCAAAGTTTAACAAACAAGCAAAAAGTATACTGTTAAGTAATTATACTCTATTCAATTGTCCATATGTTTTTGTAACACAATGAACAGATAAGTCTTTTTAAAGCCCAGCAGGTTTTTAAGGGTAAGTTCATATTTTTTTAACCACTGTTAGAAAACAATTAACTATAGCAATTTTGAAGAGTGGTTTACTGCTTTGTGAAATTTGGAATTTTTCAGAAGTGAAATCTGTGGCCAAATTAGATTTGAATTCATGGCCGTGTTAACTGGATTTTTGTATTAACCAGTTAAACTCTTACATTTCTACGTCATTTCATTTGTTACCAAGGGCAGGATCACACAGTGTTGTAGATTTATGTTCTTTCTAGTTTCACTTTTCACTTCTTTGGGAAACTTCTGATTTTACAGAACAATTTTAACATTTTATAGTTGAGACCATTAAAATTGGTGCTTCCAACCACATATCAGCAACAATAAATGAAATCTGAATATGATTTGCATAGCCAAGAGTTTGATAAAATTTACCTTTTAAAAAAAGCAAGGAAGTGAAAATGATTAAACTGTGTATTTGAAATGCAGTTGTTAAGTTGGCTGAAGTGTTTGCTTGATTAGCAGAATTTTGGGTTCACATTCTTTTTAGTCACACCTTTCATATAATCCAGAAAAATTAATAAAACTATATCATTACTTATAATTAACGTCAAGGTAAGTGCACTTCTGTAATTTCACATAGATTATCTATCTTCAGTAAATATTAGAAGTCATAGTGTAGTTTATACATGAAACATAATTAGCAAATATAAAATTTGTGAATAGTTCACATTATTACTTCAATGAATAATAAAACTCTCATTATAATAAATTGTTACCTATGTCTCCACATTATTCCAAATATTAGGAGTTTTAAATTGGTATACTGTTACTTTCAGAAATAAAAATTTAAGTATTAAAAATCCATTAGCATTCAAGAGTTCAAATAGGCTATGTTGAAGGTTCATAAATGGTTTATACACAGTTGTATCTGTCTAGTCATAGAATAACAAATATAAGGAAAATATTTATTGCCAATAAAAATGCTATGTAGGGCTGACTACTGAACTTGAAAAAAAGGAACCAAACAAGATAGGGATGGAAGTGAGCATATCACTGGATTGGCTAATGATGACTTAGCAGACTAAGTTGTCTTGACTTTACGTGGAGAATAAAATCCCTACATTACTGGCTTCCCCATTTTGTCTATTGAAAGCTTATTGTTTGAATAAAATCTCAGCATTCGTCACTATAACTTTCCTTCAGTTAACCTTAGAATACTACTTCTGTTTGTTTTGTCAGTAAGGACGCCAGTAATGTAGGTATTTTATTCTCCATATAAAATCGAGACATCTTAGTCTAATATGTGATCATTAGCTGATCAAGTGATATGTCTACTTCCATCCCTATCTTGTTTAGTTCCTTTTTTGAAGTTCAGTAGCCAGCTTCCGTGGGTTACTTGGTTATAGAGTATATTCTAAAACTTTATAAATCTTGCGTTGAATAATAATAAAATAGGTAGTCAAAGATCATGAAGACTACAAATGATGATAAAATTATAGTTACTGCTAGAACTAGATAGGTGCTAGGCCAGTTGAAGAAAGATGATGATGACTGAAAATATGAAATCTCAATTTTGGCTAATCACCGGTTTTTGACTTTGGGATGCTCTAGATAGCTGAAAAGCAGCATATATACCAGAGATAGAGCGACTATGCCTGGTAGCTCCTCATATCTAGCTTCTGATGTCCTGTATGTGTATTCTTATTTTTTTTACTCATTCATTTCATGCCTTATATTGGGGTTGGCTCCCTAAAGATATCGATAGTATAGTGTACAAAACATTGAGTATTCTACTTGTTACAGTAATCTGGTGTTCTTCTATTATTGACTGGTAATTCCTGTCTCACCCTGTACTTAAGCTTTTTAATTAAGGGAACATCACATTTCTATAAGAAAGCTAATTTCAAGGGGTAATGACATCATTTACACTAGAATTATGATTTTTTTTTACTTTTTTTAAATTTTGGATAGAATAATAATAAAATAGATAGTCAAAGATCGTGAAGACTGTTTTCCTTTATCAGATGATGATAAAATTGTAGTTACTTCTAGAACTAGGTAGGTGCTAGGCCTGTTGAAGAAAAATGATGATGAACGAAAATAAGAAATCTCAGTTTTGGCTGTTCAGCGGTTTTGACTTTGGGACACTTTGGATAGCTGAAAAGTGGCATATACACCAGAGATAGTGACTGTGCCTGGTAGCTCTTCATATCTGACTTCTGGTTACCTGTAAAGAAGTAAATCCAGATGACTTTTGTATTGCTTTAATACGGTCATCCATGTCATCCCTATATAGAGAGTGCTAGCATACGCTCCAATAAATTCAAAATAATATTTGATGACCTGTTTGTATTTATTAAAATCACTTTGTTTCCATGGGTTTCTGTGTTGTTGCTGATGTGTGATTAATATATGCATATTATTATTTTTTTTATGAATCTAATTTCAATGATTACCATTATCCTTGTTTCAGATAAACTTTACATTGTGAAAAAGTGTCCGTACTTACTACAGGAGTTTGTCCAATGTGTTGCTCAGCTCACCATGTTAGCCATGGCTGGTAGAGGTATGTTTGAGTTTGGAAAATTAACAACTGTACTTCAACTTTGATGAAGAGACTGCTACATATACAGTAGATGTTTACAAGCAGTATAAAATTTACTATAAAATATTATGTAAGTATAACTGGAAAAAAAACATCTGGAGCTGGGAATAGGATCTTGTTTATCAAGTATTTTCAACAAAATTTACTTTGTACAAACACTTATGTTAATTTTGGAAATAAGTATTTGGGTTTTAATATATTTCCTAGTTTGTCTTGATATAATAGAAAATGTATTTTATAGAATTCTTGATACTTAGTTTGCCCTTTCTGTGATATAGAAAGAACTTTTTTTTATGTTTTCCTGACCAAAGCACCTTCTCAGGTGTTAAGTGATATCAATTTTCACACTTTTAAATAAAAATAATAACTATCTTCACAATTTTTTACTCCAAAATATTTTAGAATTAATATTTTATATTTATTTTGTGTACTTATAAATAAGAAATGAAAAAAACTTCAACTTGCACACCTGCAGCTCCAAGCTGTAAACAATGTACTTCTCAATTTTCTTATATTTTGTCTGTTTGTCCCAAATATTAGCTTTATATTTCCTAAGAAAATATCCTTCATTTTTGTTTCTCATGCCATTTTCTTCTCTTTCTTTAAATTTATAAGTAGGCCTATGTCTCTTCCCACCTTTTATGATATCACAGCATATGATCAGAAAAACTACTAATTATTGTTCAGCATTGAAAATAGCTACAGACAAAATTTAAATATAGTTGAATAGAGCAGGTTATAAACTATTTACATAACATAGAGTGATTTAACATGAAATTTATGATTTTGTGGAAAAGTGATGAGACCTAGCTCAGGTAGAGAAACACAGTAGAATTTGTGGGAAATTTAGAAGACTTGCAAAAAACCCACAGAAGTAGGAAGTTTTTTTATAGTTTTGTTGAACATATGTTTCATTTCTGAAAATGTTATTGTGTGAAATTCTATTTCTTTGAAAGTTACTAAATGTTTCTTCAATGACAAGACATCAGACAACCTTAAATTGGTTTTAAAAGTATCAGCAAAATATTCTGGTGATTCATATCCTTATTTATAGAATATTACTGTTAAGTTTACCATATTCAAACAATGCACATAAATAAAAGAACTTATAGTTTATCAAAAAGAAAATATATTTATTAGATATAAATTGATTTCAATCAAGAATGTTATTAGCAAAAATATTGTGACCTAGCTTTACCTTATGCCATTTTGAAAGGTCAAAGTTTAATCCACTGATAAATCTTTATTAGTTTTGTTGTGAAATATGTTAATAAAAGTCAGTCATGTTGAAATTGACTGGATGTATAAAATTAAAGTTTCTAATCAACAATAAGAAAAATTGAAATTTTAAGACACCAGGAATTGTTTTTGTTTTTTTCATAAAGTGTGTCACAACAAAATTTAGGAAACTTCACAACATAAAAAATTATTGAAATAATAAATCTTATTTTTTATGCTGAAGCTTAGTACTGTTTAGTAAGTATATTATAACTTTTATGCAATTTGGTTAAATATTTCCATTGTGAAAAGGAAAAAAGCCAAGGGATATCACTGATACTCTTTCGGTCTGGAAAGGGTTACTTTGCTTTAATACATTACTAGAGTATGTACTACATTTTTTGATAGAGCTAATGTTATAACATAAATTGGTTAATTTAGTCTATTTATGAAAGCTAGCATTAGCAGTTATAATGATAAATAATAGGTTTTCAGTTGGAAAGCAGTTGGTCTAATTGCTATAAAAATAAATGATAAATACAGGATAGAAGGTTAAGGTCACAGTCTGTTAATAAGAAACTCCATGATCCTTCTGGTCATCTCCTGCTGTGGTTGACATGTATAAGGTCTACAGAAACTAGCAAGGACTCGGTAGGAACAGAATAAATTGAAGTGGCTTAATTTGGAATGTAAACTATAATAGAGTGACAGATGTAATAGTATAGTTGTAAAAATATTAAATGTGGTGGTTGTATGTAAAAGTCTTAAAATACAGATGTTCTTTTTGCTTAAGAACCTAGAGTAAATCAGCATGAATTACCTTGTATCATAGTTTTGATTAAGAATCGTAAAATAAATGGTGTTCTGAGGTTGTATAGTATTCGTAAACATAGTTCCGTGGAGTAAGATTTATCTATTTCTCATTTTTAATACATGTATTATTTCCAGGTAGAAATGCTCCTGTTCTCTTTTAAAAGTGCGGTACTATATAATAGTCAAGCACCTTATTCTGGCAGCTTAACTTTATCAGCTGATTTTATGATTAATTTTTGGGTTTTAAATATGTGATGTCCTCTTTTAATCTAATATAAAATTAAATGTTTCATATTATGCGTGTGAGTATTGCTAATAGATGATGTTAAGATTTGGATATATACATCATTCTTAGTAAAGGGGAGGGAGGTAGAATTAGGTATAAAACATGCAAAACCTGGTTTAAAATTTCTCTGTCCATTCAAACCATTTTTTCCAGCTAAAAAGTTCAGTCTGCCAGAAAAACTTTGTTATAGAACAAGAAGAAATGCTTCTAGTTATTACGTGTTTTTTGTGTATTTAGCTAATGTTACTGTAAATAGATGAATAATTGTATGAGTAATCTTCAGGTGATTGAATTTTACACAGAACTTAAAAACATTCTTGAAATTTGACAATATATGTTTTATATACATACATATATATTGTGTGTGTGTGTGTGTATTTCTTTTTTACTAGTATAAAATGTCTGCACTCTGCTGTGGGATTCATAGGCCCTGTCCTGATTTACATAGGTCCAAGTGTACTGATCAAGCTCCTCCATTAGCCCCAGTTACCTCTATAGCTAACCCAAGGGGTTGGTACTGCTAGCATGTGAGTGGCGTTATGAATATTGTTTCAAGCTTGGCTCGGGATTGAAAACCTACTCTTACACCCATCATGCCTGGGTGATTCAAGGGGAATTTTAGTCCCCTTGGTAGTGAGGGCTTTGCTATATAGATAACAGTACCTCACACTCTGAATCTTGCTGTGAAGTTAACTCCTGATGGCTATAGAACTGCGGGAGGAGTTAGTTGGACATACTAACAAAGCTGCTAAAGTAATATAAGATGCAACTATTTTGATTGATGAAGTAATTAGTTTTCAAGAAGCTGAGTGTTGAACATCTTGTTAATGAATTCATGATATTCTTTCTTTCCAAGTGAATTTTATTTTTTTCCAATTTATTATATTAATATGCCAATTAAATCAGTGAAATGATTGATATTGTGATTCTGCTTTAGTATTAATAATCTGTCATGATTGGACAAAACAAAATTCAGTTCAAGTTCTTGAATGTTGTACTTGAATTACTATAAAATATTGAATATAAGATTATCTTCTGTCTATTTTTGTTATTGTTATATAGTACCTAGAAAACCAAAACTTGAAACTGTAGAAAATGCCATGAAATTGTGTCCAATGATTGTTCAAGCTATGTGGGACAATAAACGCTCCTTGCTTCAGCTTCCTCACATTACGGAAGAAGTTATTAACCGTCATTTTACAACACGAAAGGTTAGTACTTTGGTTTTTAACTCTCATGATAGTTTAACTATTATTTAAAATCTGATTATGACATGCACTTTTTAATGTTAATTTTAGATGTCATTGTTATGTGTGCTCCATATATTACTAACCTTTTTCTCCTTCAATATACAGTGGCCAAAATACTCATTACATCTTACTCATTACTGTCTGCTTCATTTATTATGCTCAGTGGTGTTATTAATATCTACAATTAACTTAACACATACAACAGTGTGCAGCTAAAAAGCTATTATACATTTTTCCTATGGAAACCCGTAGAGGCAGTGAAGAAAAATTTTGTTAAAATTATTATCAAACTTATTGTAATGTAATGTCACACCAGCTACCAGTAAACACAAACTGCTTATATAAGGTAGAAATGGCAATGTTACACTAACAGTATTACGTTGTCATTAAGTATAAATATTCAAATAGAACATAATGATTGAAATTGCAGTTTATTTCCAATTTTATGTCCACTGAATTATTATTATTATTATTATCTTTATTTGACAGGTCTTTACTATAAGATAAATGTTATTAGTTTTAAAAAATGAAATGTATACAATTTCTACATGTTAAACCAATCAATGAGCCAAACACCACTTTAGTCACTGTGGTTATTAAATTTGCAATACCTAAAAGAAATATGGTACAAGTCAAATCTATTTGTTTAACATGGTGGCTTCAAAAGTTGAATCCACACACATCAAGTCTCAAAATGTTTCAGACAGAATTTTCAGGTTTGATACACTACTGTATATTCTTTCCTTATGGGAGTTGCTAAGTGCTCTTTTTTTCTTTAAGGCTTAATTTGTGAGTTTTTTGGCACTAGTTTTCTAACAGTTGTGTTGGAATTACTCAGTAAATGGCAATGTTATCTTATCACATTGAGTATTTTTTCTCAATATATTTGATTTTTCAGCTATAATTTGAGGTCAGCAAGTTTATGTTTGAAAATTTTGAAATATACTTGTAGTTCTTGGTTATATTTCTGATTATTTTTTCAGCGTAACATTCGCAATATTATTCAACTAGCAGAGATGAAATCTGATGAGAGGCGGGCTCTTCTACGAGGGCTGTCTGATAATGAGTATGCTGATGTGATGAATGTTTTAACTAAATTTCCTGTGCTTGATGTTGATGTAAGATCTGAAGGTGAGAGTTGTTTCAAAATTCTAAGTAATTTTACCTAATACAGAAAATGTTAACATACTAGATATTAGTAGGTAATATTTATATGAAATGCCTCTCAGAACCAGTGTTGTCACTATATAATTAAATTATACATCTATCAGGAATCACAGGAAAGATAATAAAAGTTATATGTAAGACAACAGACACTGCTACATATTACTTGGAATTGACCCCAGTACTTTTTAGCTACTAGGCACTTCAGAAATTTTGTATTTAAAAAACCTTAATCATACCACAGACAGATGTTTATTGGATGTTTTATGAGATGATGAGAAAATAATACCTAGTATGAAAATCTGTGAGTTATAGTTAAATTTTGTTTTCTGCTGTCTCATGATTAGGCTTTTTCATTAACAAGTAGGTGGAAATTAAAAACATTTCTGAGTGGTCATATGTTGCTTAATGAATTATAGTTTAACATGTTAGATATGTAGGTGGCATATCGAAAGTGTTGCTTTTGTCAGCAGCTAGTGCAAAGCCGAAATACCGTGCTTATTTAGGTGAGCAGAATTTTAACAAGGAAAAGATGAACTTGAAGAGAAATGTAAATGTATGCAGGAGAAACACTGATGAATTACATAAATATGGTCATAGTTTTCCAGATAAGACATTATTACCACAAATTTTCCTTTGATAACAAAATTGATTAGCCTTATGCATTCCACCAAAGTAAATTATTAAATATTAAAAGACATTGAGACAAAAGTGGTTAAGTAATGTGAATTAAAGAACAAATAACACAGGCCTGCAAATTTAAACTTCACAAAAGTTCTTTTGGTTTTGATAACGAATTTTTTATAATTCAGCTATGCAGATTTTGAAAATAATATTAATTTTTTTGCTATCATGTAAGGACTTTTTACAATCGGGAAGAAAAAAAAAATCTTGCTTGGATCAAATTATTATTTCGTTTACCATGATGAGCATTTTTTATTATTATGTTTGTTAACAAAAATACAAACACTCTGAAAAAAAGGGAAGAACATTGATGTCAAATGAATATGCATGATCATTCAACCTGTTCGTTTTTGTTAAATCTGTCTTTTAGTCTCAAAAACTACGTGTTGTGGTCTTTCTTTTATGTATTGCATCTGGAGCATCTCGTTTCAATGACCATCAGTAATCAGCCATCATGCTGATGTTCCACCTTCCCCGACACCTCCTATCCATTTCCCCGATGTTTTGATGAAACGTTTCCAGATATTTCAGGTTGAAAACAATCCCTTTCATCATTTCTATTGACATCAGATTCAGAATCAGATGAAACTGTATCAAGAGTCTCCGGTGGAGTAGGTACAGGTACATCATGTCCATGAGCAATAGGTCTTTATAGCAAATTGAAGGTTCGGATAAGAAATTTCCTTTTTATTTCAAGTGTTGTAGCCTTGTACATTACATGAGCAAATATAGCAGTCATCTCTGTGGTTTTGTAGGCTTATGCCAGACTATTGAAATTCCAAAAGGTAAAGACTTTTTCTTACCTTTAGTCCATTGTCTCAACTCTTCGACACAAATGGTGCAAACTTTGTGCAGAGCCCATGATTTATCTTGGTCCCCAAGTTTTATTCCAAAGTATACGTAATACGCTATGCCTATGTTTCTTTACAACAAATTTACCACAAATATAACAGAATATGTTTGGGTCATTTACACAACCTCTTGTTGCCATAGCAACAAATAAATAATATTAAAAAGAAGAAAAAAATGTACAAGTGCACGCACAAACAAATATTATCTAGAAATGACATGCCATGTGGCCTGTTAACCGTTTATATACTAGCGGTGTGTTTCTTGTGGGTTCTAGAAAGATTGATAAGACTCGCATTGCAATTGGACTAAAGAAATATATAGTCAGTGGTTGTCAAAATTTTAAGCATAACAAAATGTGACCTGATTTCAATAAAAATGATTCACTTATGTAAAAGTACATATGACGTTTTGTGAAAAATTTGAAGAAAAACTGAAGAAAAATGGATATTTTCAGATTCAGGGTACAAGAATTAATGTAGAACATGTAAACATTTCAAGACAGTAAAACCATCGCAGGCCTGTGTAATTGTAAAGATATTGCATTTATATTTATTTCATTCTATTGCAATATTGAATCTGAGGTTTTATGTGCTGTAAACATTGTTAAATTTCAGGATATTTTTGTGATTTTGGTGTTTGAAAACTAAAAAATTCTTGAAATTTTTGATGATAAGTAATGGGAGCCAATATGTATCATTATTGATAGATTATTTGAACCTTTTCAATCTAATTTTCTGAATCTTTTGTACTCATAACCATTTGACTATTCAGGTACATAGCTCAGAGTGAAATTTCCTATCTTTTATCTTTTCTATTTCAATTTTTATTATTTTTTATTTATCCATGATCAGTATTAGATGATGAAGACTTGGGTACAATTACGGCTGGAGCCCTTGTTACTGTTACCGTGTCCTTGACTCGTCATGATTTGGATGAATTCATGAATCAGGAAAGTGACATAAATAATGTTGAAGACCAGCAAGAAGAAGAAGAGGTATCTTTGGTACCATTTTCTGAAATATCTTTGAATCTTTTCTTGTGGTAATCAATTAGACTAAGAAATTTTCTGCTTGTTGTTAAAGTTAAAAACGTTTTTCTGTCATTGCAGTTCAGGAAAAGATATCTGTTTGAAGTTAGTTTACAATGTAGACAATTTATTCTGGTATAGTTTGCTGAATTTACTAATTATAATAGATCAACAGAAAATATTTTCTTTATAACCTGCTTCTGTGATGGTGGAATTAAATGAAAATAAAATAAAGATATTAAAGAATTATTGTAATTGTTATAATTTCAGGATTTATCGGAGCTGAACTTTGATAATGAAGATTCTTAAATTATACTTACATTATAGAAAACAAAAACAAGTTTGAAAATTAATTATTTTGTATTTTAAGTTCTATTATATTGTATTTACCTATTTGGAATTGTGGGAAATTTCTGTCAAATTCAGATAATTTGTCTTGCTTAGAAAGTAATTGCAAAAATGTTCCATTTAGACATGGGGTTTACCAAGAAGATGGTTTTGAATAATTTGTAACTTGATCAGTCAACGTATATATTGAGAGTATTTATTTGTTTTCTATAAAAATTTAACAGAAACTGTAGAAACTGCCTTTTTGAAAACCTTGTATATGTATAAAACTGATTTGAACAGGACAACAAAAGCCAAACTGGAAACTCTGAACAGTGTGTCCAAGAACGGAAGCCGAAAGTTTGGGAAAAACAAAAGAAGAAGAAAGGAAAGGGGGGAAAGAGTAAAAAAAAGGGAGGAAGCACTAAACCAGTAACAAGTCAGCAGCAGAAAAAAATTACAGTACCACAACAACAGAATTGCACTGACCAGAAAACACCTAATATGAACAAAACCAAAGTAAATTGAGAAAAAGTACAATTCATTATTATTTTAATTTAAACCAAGGCAGAATTGTGAAGCATAATATGTTTAATCATCCACTGTGGATGGAAAAAGGTATAATTTTAAGGTTTAATGTGTTGTAATCGTACATAGAATATTATGGTGTAATTTCTTTTAAATGCTTTAGTTAATGTTAGTAGACAAGAGTAGCTTGTGAAACTTGTATGATTAAAGTGGTCCATGAACCTAATCAAGGTATTTTATATAGTTATGATTTCTCTTTAGAATAGCCAATATTT
>NW_013667400.1:160233-171404 GCF_000517525.1 Limulus polyphemus
TTTGAGTCTTATTGTCTGTTTTATCACTGTTGTTATTAAGTTTTTTTAAATTTTTGTACTGTACTGCATAGCAGGTTGTTTATGGTTGAAATAATCTTTGTTCAGGAATATTTCACATTTTGAAAAATGTCTAAAACATGTGATTTTTTTTGTGGAGAAGTATCTATAAAATGAAACATTTTTTAAATAAATTTTTACTTGATTTAGGTATGTTACAAGAGTAAACTGAAATTTGAAACTTTTTGTGGGAAATTTGTGGCAGTTTGACCAAAGTGGGTTGTGAAGCCATATATATATATATATATATATATTTAAATGGTCATTATAATTAAACTGAGCTGTATTATTGATTTTTAATATATTTTTGAACAGTTAGTGTATTAATTAAATCAAGTTATATTTTTAAATTGTAATTTTTTTCAAAACTGTTTTAATCTTGTCATCATTTGGTTTATAAAATAGTTTGGTTAGACTAAGGTGAACAGTGCAGTTGTGATTTGTTTCTAAAAATGTTTTAAGACTGTTAGTGTGACCTCAAAAAAGCAGATTTTATGTTCATCTCTTATATTACATTTATTAGGAAGAAAAGTGTAATAAAAAGTCCAGAGCTTCTGATGAAAGTAAAGAGTCTGACACAGAATCTGATGTTGGCAGTAGTCATTCCGAATCTGTTGCTAGTGAAGATCGAGACATTAAGCAGCCAGAAGCTAATGGCAAAGAAGTGGAAGATGATGATGAAGACTGGGATAAATTCCAGAAAAAAATCTTCAAAAAAGATAAAGTATTAGAGTCCAAGTCCAAGATCTCACATAGTGTCCATTGTCCTTTCTTTTCAGAGGTTTGTTTATTTCTGTAGCTCTTGAAAAAAAATATCACTTATTTCTTAATAAGATGAATTTAAATATAAAACAATAATTTCCTATGTTTTGATGATTTTCATCATTCATGCTAATGTCTTAGTAATTCTAAATTGTTTACTATTTGCAAACTTTTTTTTCTGACATTGAAGTTATTTATGTTTTTTACTAATTCAAATCATCTCTAAATATATGGAAAACAAATCATAATTTTTTTTTATGATAGAAAAGTTTTTCATTACTACTATTAGAGCATTGCAGACTTTCAGTTTAGAAAATCTGCCTTCTACAGCATTTCTGACCTTATTTCATGTACTAGTAACATACAGTTAAGTAGTATATCCCACTTGGATAATTTTGAGCTTTCTTACAGATGGTGGTATTGAAGACACAGTTTTGATCTCGTAACAACGATTTCTTTCAGTATAACTATGTTTAAGTTTAAAAATGTCTAGAGGCTGTGTCTTCCTTACTTTCACCTGTTGGATGGCCATGATGTGAGCAGCAAATGTTTTTTGAGAGGGATAATATTAGTTTTTTTTTTATATATAACATTATGCTCTCTGTCTTGATCACTTCATCAGGATTCTTACTTGTAAGATCTCTCGGCAGTAAGTGAGAAGTACCATCCTCCATCTTCGTGTACTCGTTTTTTTATTATTTTTTTGTGTAAGTAAATAATGGTTACTTTTCACTTTGTTTTACATTATACTTAGTTTATTTTCTTTAACTCAGTCTAGACAGGAATTGAGTTTAAAATTTTACATATAATATTCTGTTGTATTTCATGTTATTGTTTTACTTTTATCTGCAAGGTTAATCAGTTAATATAAGAATACTACACTAAGACTAGGTGTTATAACTCAGCTGGTTCTTATAAGCACTGGAATTGAATAAAAGGCTTCATTGGCTATCTCCTCTTAATATTTAAGGCATTATTGATTATGGCTATATCTACTTGAAATCTATATTGAGCCAATTAAGAGTAAAAA
Source organism: Limulus polyphemus (assembly GCF_000517525.1). Classification (NCBI taxonomy): domain Eukaryota; kingdom Metazoa; phylum Arthropoda; class Merostomata; order Xiphosura; family Limulidae; genus Limulus; species Limulus polyphemus. The sequence goes on from NW_013667400.1 coordinate 162,083, forward strand.
AAAATTTTTTTTGAGTCTTATTGTCTTGTTTTATCACTGTTGTTATTATGTTTTTTTATATTTTTGTCTGTATTAATACTAGATGATGAAGTAAGTTGTGCTTATACATTTGGATGTAAAGTAGAAATTTTTTGATGTGTGATATACCTGTACTGTGAGTATAGATTGGGTTGTAGTTTTTGTTTAGAACTATTCATTATTTTTTAGGACAAACAGGAGTATTGGTGGATTTACATTGCAGATAAGAAACAGCATGATCTCCTTACTGTCCCCTGCCTTATGACCAACCTTGTGCTAAATGAAGAGGTAAATTTTAACTTGTTCACTTTTGAAGTATTATATTGTTAGGTTATAGTGTATTGGTGAAATATATTGTGTTATTGGCCGACTTTGTATTCCAGCTTGATGTATGATTCAACTTTTCAGTTATGACAGTTTTAAAAGATAAAGCACAGGTGAGGTCTCTTGACCATTCTTGTACTGCAAGAATGTGTAGGGGACAGGTTGTTTATTATGATAATAAAACAATGATAGGATTTTGCATAGTTGAAGTTTCCTCTCTTGTGACTGTTTGTGTGAAATGTATAGGTAAAACATGTTACTGCTAGAGAAGTGGGATAGGCCTGCTCAATAAAAGATCTGACAAGATATCTGTTACAGACTAATACTGTGTTTCTCTGAATAACTGAGTTTGTGAGAATGAAATAGAGACTGGCAAAATGCAAAAGCCCAATTTTTATTACAGCATAACACAAACACTATGTGTTCTTGGTTTGGACAGTGGACTGTTGCTTGTACTGGATTGTAACTATTCTCCTTAACTGATTAGTCCAAGATAATCAACCAGACCATTTAAGTTCAAAGTTCCTTACTTCATAGATAATGTCATATTAACCCAGAGTGCCTAGTGCTGTCCATGTGATGGTCATTTTCATTAAAACATAAGTGAGGTAATCTGGAGATACCATCTGACCAACCTTTGAAGGTCACTGCAACATTACAGCCATGTTTACCATGGGCAGAACAGGTTTGGCTTCATTAGTATGACAAAGGAACAAAGGTAGCTAGAAAAAATAAACTTAATGACTTTTTTTAACCACGTGCTATGAGAATACTGCACATACACACAGAATAAGTGATAAATTGAGAATAATACTGTATTAATACCTGAAGGTCGAAAATGCATGGTATTTTTATATATCACACTTTCATGTTACAAGAGATTGTGTGGCCAGCTTTTTGAATGTGACATAAAAAATTGATAAGTTACAGTGTAGATGTAGTACTCTGTCTTATGAATACCCTTGCACCACAAAAACTTGTAGGGGACATATGTTGTTGTTTTTTATTATGACAACAAGACAATAATAGGCTATAGAATGATTGAAATTTTCTGTCTTATGACCACTCCTGTATTACAATATTGTGTAGGGATAAGTAATGACCATTCCTGTATTACAGTAATTTGTAGGGACCACTTATGATCATTCCAATACTACAATATTTTGTAAGGATAACTTATGACCATTCCTGTATTACAATAATCTGTAGGGACTTTTTATGATCATTCCAATACTATGATAATGTGTAGGGAACACTTATGACCATTCTTGTACTAGAAGAAATCGTAAGGACTAATTATTACCAGTCCTATACTACAAGAAGATGTAGGGACCAGTTATGTTCACTTCTGTGGACGTAATTACAGTCTTCTGTGTTGTACATTAACTTCATCAATAAATGTAATTTTTCATCATGTAAGTAAACCACATTTTTTACAAAACTTAAAATCTTACAAATATGTGACAGTGCAAGGAATAGAGCTAGCTATGAGAGCAGATATGTTGCTAATTGTGATATGTAATTTTATTCTGTAGCTTATGAATAATAGTATGTACTAAAGCAGTACTTCCAAACCTGCGATTGAGAATTCAATGGATATAATATCATATTTAACACACAAAGTTGAATGGGCCAGTTGAAATACATTTGCAAAGAGATGGGGGAGGTCATGCAAATTCTGGATGTGTGAAATAGGTTCAGCAGTGAAAATATTTGGGAATACTATATTAGAACATATGTATATTAAAATTATAAATATGAGTAATATATTATATTATTAATGTTTGTTTTCTTTACTTTAAAAATTTAGAAATAAATAACCAGCTCAGAATTGTACAGATATTGTTTGGTATGAAGTATTTGCTATTTTTTGTTATTTCCAGTAGAATAGTAATCCAATGAAATACTAATTTCCAACCTACCTAACTATCAGTTAAAAGCTCTTATTAATATAACTTCAAAATGTTCAGAATTTGTTTGTACATAATATCAAACATTCTTATTAAACATAACATTCAATTTCTTTAGCTGCTGTGATAATGTTCATACTTTTTTGTTGCTTTAAAAATAAATATTAAACTAGATGTACTAGAGAAGAGTTTTCTAGGACTGTTTCTCTTCACAAGACCTGTTCACTGCCACATTGGTAGAAAAAAAAATAAATGCTGCTTTAAAAGAAAGTGATAAAACATACTGGACAAGTATATGCAAAACTGTGAAGAGAAACAGTCAGACCTGTTCACTGCCACATTGGTAGAAAAAAAATAATTGTTGCTTTAAAAGAAAGTGATAAAACATACTGGACAAGTATATGCAAAACTGTGAAGAGAAACAGTCTGTCCAGTTTACTATCACATTGTTAGAAAAAAGAGCAATAATGAATTGTTACCTTGTTATTTTTACATTTTGTATAAGCTGTAGTTTACTTAGAATTTTCTCTCCAGGATCATTTGCCATTAGCATGTAGAATTTACAGTAGTGGTCATATAAAATCTTTTTTTGCCTTTGTCAGTTCCTGGGAAATATAAACAGGGTACTAAAGTTGAAGTTCCAGATTTGTTTTTAGTTTTTTGTTTGTAAATATTAACAGAAAATACTTATAGTTTAAATATTTCTTGCACATAAACACTGCATTCATCAAGCCTTATTGTCCATCATCAGTAATGATTAATAAAGAACTGGCAAGGTCTCTGACCGAAAATTTATTATCGGAGTTAGTATTCAAATAGTATCTCATTGCAATACATAGAAAAAATAATGATTTTTGAAACCAATTTCAGGTCAGTGGGAATCAAGAGAAATAAAATGGCAAACATTAGTATTTTTTTCTGAAGAGGGAGCTGTTGTGTATAAAAAAAGAATTTTGCTTGTGCAAATAAGATTGTTTATAAATAGTCATTTTTGCATCGCTGAGAACTCTGAGAGAATGTAATCTAGATTATGATTCTGTTTAAGTATTTTAACTTCTTACTGTATTATTTATAAAAAAGGAATATGCTGGAAAAGGTATTTTAAAAAATGCTGGAATTTTCTTAGTTTACCATATCATCAAATCTACAGTTTTAACAGAATAACTTTTTTTATGCAGATGACGTATCAAAATATCTAAGTAATACAATTTGAGGAAGAGTTGAAATACTGTGTCAAAGGTCAGGAAACCTATGTGAGCATAATGAGACAAAATGATATACATACTGACTGGTCACTATTAGGAACAATATGCAATAATGAAATGGTCTGTGTTTTGCCTATAAAACAGCCGTACTGCAACATGGCATAGAATTCACATGGTGCAGGAAAGTAGTTGAGGGTTTTTCCCATTCAGTCATTAATATTGTTTGCAATTCATGGAGCAAGATAGACAGAGGTGAATGTGTCTTTTCAGTTTCATCTCAAGATGCTCAATTGGATTGAGATTTAGGGACTTTGGTGGCTACGGGGGATGCTTGAAGTTTCTTTCATATTTTTCAAACCATAATTTGGGCATAGTGGATGGAAGCATTGTCTTATTGGAAGTAGCTGTCCCCATCAGGGAACACATGAAGCATCACTTATGTGGTTAATCAAAAATGAAGCTTTGTAAGCTGTGTTATTCATTATGCTTTCTACAGAGACATGACTCCACCATCAGAGGCCTGGACAGTTGGAACTACACAAGAGGGGGGTATTCTTGTGGCTTCTCCCACTTGTGCAGAAAGGATAAAGCATGACTTATTGGACCACATTGTATTTCACTAGTTTTTATAAGTCAAATGTCTACAGTCTTTACACCACTAAAGGCATTGTTTGTTGTGAGTATTTGAGTCCAGTGGTTTATGCAATGGTCTCCTACTGCCAAAGTCCATTTGTTATAATGTTCTTTTCAGGGTATGGGTGTGGATTACCATGCTCTGAATTTATGGCTGTTGTTATATTGTTTGATGATGGTTAGACTTTAACATCTTGTCTAACTGCTTTTCTTCTCTTTCCATCACTACATATTTGTAACCACCATTCCCTTTCACAGCATTACATATATTAAATGGAAAAATACTTAGCTTGCTTATAATTTTGGTATGGTAAAAAGGTAAGCTCACGATCTTAAACCCAGTAGAACTGTGTGCAGTGTTTTTCAAATTAAAATAAATGTACAATTCACAGTTTTATAGAATAAAAACCTTACTGGAAAATTTTACAAGCTTTTGTACACCTGTCATATTTAAAAATAATATATTTTATTTACAGAAGCAATATAACCTGGAGAAAGCTTATTGGAAATTTCAAAAAATCTCATCCAGTAGCTATTTGTTTCAGCAATGCAATAAAACTGTATGATGGATATGTCAGTTCACTGCATCTAGACGTTTTAAGAGTTAAGAAGTGTTTTCATGTGTGTAGTTTTATTTTTGTTACCTGACCTTTAATGCATTAAATGAATTTCATTTGTTTGAGGATACTTTTCGAATCATAAAGGTCACTATGAATTACCACTTTATTATTGCTCTTGTCTGGGTCTATTTTTGGAATTTATTTATTTATCAATTTTCTTTATTAATTAGTTACTTAGTTTTTATTGTTTGTAATAATAATGATAATAATAAGTTACTTTTTTTATGACTATGGGATGGAATAAATGATTTCAATATAGTTTTATATTTTATATTATTTATCAGTCCAAATTTACCTTTTTACATTAGATTAATAGTACTGTATCATATTTTGCCTCACATAGTTTTATTCACCCTTTGAGCCTCATATTTCAACTCCCCTAAACTTGTATTTCTTAGATATTTTGATATATCATGAAGTAGTGTTTTTCTGTTAAAAACTAGTTCAATCACTAAAAACCATGAATTTGGTATTATGGTAAATTATGAGAAAATACCAACACGTTCACTTTTTTACGGGCGTAGTTTCCCCTTTTTTTTTTCAGAAGTAATTGAGTAAAATATTCAAATAGAATCATAACCTGCATGAAGTTCTCTTTACTTAGAGTGATGAAACATGCTATTAATGTATTTCAAACAACTTTTTATAATCATCTTATTTGCATATACAGACATCTTTTTTGTTACATAACAGGTGTTCTCCAGATGAAATTTAAACATCTGCCATTTTGTTTCTGTTGACTCCATTGACTGGAAATTGGTGTCAAAAAATTTAATTTATTTCATTATAAAGATCTACTTGAATACAAATTGTGATATTGACTTTGACTATTAATCAACATTTTTAAATTATTGTTTCAAGTTATATAGATTACAAAATAACATTACATAAATATATAGGAATTAAGTAAACAGTTTACTTTCAGAAAAATTAGTAAACCTAAAACCTTTCAATAAATCATAACTTTTTTAGTTCTTTATAACTCGAATGTCCATCATACTTTTTAAGAGTTTGTCTGCTTGAAAACAGTACAGTGTGGACTCTGTGGCATACCTGCCCTACTATGTGCATGTGCTTGCCTCAAGGTAGGGTATGAAATATCACAATCTCTCCCACAATCAGAGTTACCTTAGTGACAGGGATCAGACATAAAAAAAAAAATCCTGGTTTTATCTGATTTTGGTGAAACTTTTGCAGAATGTAGAATACGATGAGATATGATGATTACAAATTACAGTTTTCAAAAATTTGCCAAGTTATTATTGGCCACATCCTCAACAGAAACCCATAATGAATGATAGTAATTGTTGTTGTGAAATGGACAGGCCTGCCACATGAGTTTTCTTCTTTCTTTGTTGCATGTTGTTACATCTATTTTTCTGACCAAAACCAAATAGATTTGCAGCAGGTAGCTCCAACCCCCATTGACAGTATTGGAACTTTGTTATTCTTTGCCATGTCATTGTCAGTCACCATTATCCCTTCAAGTACCTGCATGAGCAAGGTTCCAAGATGTTTAACTTGTAATCTGTCCAGCTTCTGTGGATGTGATCACAATGGACCTTTTGACAGATCTTATTAAAACAAATCCATTTATCAAGCCCAGAGATGCTGTAGTGGTACTCCAAACTAGGTTTCTATGCTAACAAGTACAGTAATGAAAGAAGTAATACTATTCTTCTACCAGATCAAAAGATCAGGAACAAGGTCTCCAACATCAAACAGACAATGAAGAAAGTTTGCATAATTTAATTTGAGAATAATAAAAAAAAAAATCAGCTTGTATACTGCAAAAATAATATGGCCATTCTGAAACCCACTGTCTCTTTGCCTGCTCATAATTTTGGATTGAGATACGTTGCCATAACACGGATTGCATACTTGCATACAGCAGATTTTTGGATTTTCCAATGGTTTATGCAACACCTCCAAGAAACAGTCACTCAAGTTTCTTGTTTCTGCCTCACTGCCCTCTAGTTAAGGGAGAGATCCTGTGTTTTTTCATTTAGTTTTTTATATCTAGCATAGTATATTTCTAACTTTTATGCTTTAGTTACTTTTGTTGAAAAATCTATAACAATAGATAAAAAAAAAAAACACACAAAAACAAGAAATTTAATATTTACATCTTGACTCAGGCCTTTTGCTGTTGATGACAAGGCATTCTAACCGAACTTTTTTGTGTGACTGTGTTAATTGTCCAAAAAATCATTAATGTTTCTTTCAAATATATTTTAGAATACAAAAATATATAGGGTAATAGAATAGAATGTTTCAAAATTAACTACTACAATGTTGCTTCTAGAATGCATACTTTGTGTATTTATGCTATTTTGATTGCCACTGGTGCAAAATAATCATTTGTACATGTTACTAGTTCATGCAAAGAAAAAAGAGAAATACACATTTTGAGTTTTTGTGTGTGACCATTCGAAATGTATCATGAATGACTTTGTAACGATAGATCGCGATCGTAACCAAAAAATTCCAAACGGTAATTAGCTCATTTGGATATCTAACAGATTGTGCTTGGCTGCATTATGATGTCATTTGGTTTGGGGGGAAATTCCCTTGATATTGTGGGATATCAATTGTTGAAAATGGTGGAAAAAAATGAAAGGTACGAAGACATTCAAAATGTGGTTATTAAAAAAAAAACATATTTCCACTAAAACTATGCAAAAATTGAAATAAATATAGGGAAAAAACACAGAGAAGATGACTGCAATGTAAGTTTTGTCAGTGAATGTGTAGATATTTTCAGTACATACACAAATGAAACAAATTGCAATGATTCAATTTACTGTTTTTCTTCAAATGAAAGTTACTTGATCATGTTACTTTTATGACTCATGAAGTTGATACCTACTTCATTATATGGATGGCCCACTTTCTGGAAGTCAGTGGGGGATTTGGCCCACTTGAGAAAAATCCTAGAAGCAACACCTTGCTATAAGTCAACTGGCTAAACAATTCTGTTAGTTGCTCGAAGTTGAACACCACAATCATAAACAATGAAATGTATGTTAAATATCTGCTTACAAGTGCCAAAATAAACATTATAAGAAACCTTGTAAAGAAAAAGGTGTTTTTTATTGGTTCTAAATAGTCCAATAGCATTCTCAGAGAGAATTGTTGACATTTTTTAGGGAGGGAGAATTATATGGCAGGGTCACATCATCTGGGTTTTTTATATCTCACTAAAGCATGAAAATTGGAGATTCTAAGTCTATATTTTGGCTTGTTAGTATTTATAGTATGCTTTTGTAGTTAATTGGTTATACAAAAAATCATCTAAATGTAGAAAGAAAGTCCAAAATGGACAATATAGAGCACAGATGTTTTGTGTAACATAGGGAAGTTAAGATTGGGAATTTGTTAAAATATTTCCTTTTGAAATTAAGGAATTGAAATTTAGATAATATAAAAACTTGAACTATAAAGTATTTTTTTATGTCATGCTTATTAACGTACATTGATAATAAAGTTACTTAATTAAATTTTGAGTATAATTCTGTAAAAGGTCATGACATACTCATTTTGACTCAGTTGTTGACATAGTGTTAAAGACACTTTTTATTCTACTGACTTATTTCTGTTTTAGGTGGAGTTGAAGTTCACAGCACCTTCAAAACCTGGGGTATACACATATGCAGTCATTGTCCGGAGTGATTCTTACCTCGAGTCAGAATATACAAAGATAATTAAGGTAAGCTTCAACACTATTAACAGTACTGTAGAAATTTATTAAAAGAAATAACATTTACACAGCTTTACTGTTTTAATAGATACGGGCTTTTATCTTCAAAAGCTCTCATTGTAATTTTAAAGCCTGAAGCCCAGATATGTATAAGCTAAGCTTGTTTTTAGTTAACCAAATTAGCAAAAACATTTTCCTATATCTACCAAACTTATACTTTTATTATTACATTACACAGCATAAACTTCCTCTATATCAGTAAATTGCATGGCAAATATATGATCTAAGAACATTCGATTATATTATAAATATAATTTAAAAGGTTATTTGATCTAGAGTTATTTTGAGCTGATATAATGGTTGAACATCATTCAGATTAAATATAATTTAAAAGGTTATTTGATCTATAGCTATTTTGAGCTGGTATAATAGTTAAACATCATTCAGAGATAAAAGATCTTTTAGACTACGATCATAAAAGCAGTTGAATAGTTACTCTTTGTATCACTCTAAACTGAATGTGCGTGGGGTTAGTCTAGTGTGTCAGACCTGTATTAGAGATGGAATGTTGACTATCATTCCAAATTTACTATGTGTATCTACAAGAAATGTGGCAAAGTTTTATTCAAATGTACAGATCTGTTGTACACAAAATCTGAAGTGGTGCAAGAGTATTTGCACTCAAGATATGTCATACAGTTTGCATATTGCATCTGAAATGCATACCTACAATTGTTTTCAGTATCTTTGTATATTGTATCTGGTATTTACTCCCCTCTATCATGAACTGTTGCTAAGTCAGCAATGTAGGGTAAAATGAATAGTTCAGAACTCTGACATCAAATATATATAATACTATGTTGAATGGCACTTTGTAAAAAGTTGTAGGCTATGTGTACATAGGTTAAAATC